>NW_028279431.1:0-98406 GCF_059751315.1 Micrasema longulum | reverse complement strand
GTTATTTTGAGGAAGAATATCATGCAAATTTTCTTGTATAAAAGTTTTTTTAAACTTCCTTAAATTTTCTTTCACGACGGTAACATAAGGTTATTTGTATTTAATGTACTTAATTTCTTATTTAACCTTTTACTTCCATATTTTTAACCTTAAATGATCTGTATTCTCAACAAGTTGGGTAGTTTGAAAACACGAAATATATTTTCATTAAAAGAATTTTTATTTTTTTACACTTACGCTTGAGATCATTCACAAAAATAATGCTCTGAAATGTTTTTTAAAAACATGTTCTCAATAATATCAGCTAGTATAATATTTTTATAACTAACGATACGACATATATTTTACCAATATTTTATATGTTTAAAATTGACAACAAAGTCACATATTTTAATTATTTATTTAATATATTACTCATATTGTAACCTATATATATGTATATATTGTAACTCATATTGGTACCTTATTAATATATTACAATATGAGTAATTAGATACCCAAAATGTGACGAATGTATCGTTAGTTAAAAGAATCACCAAAACTTTATATATGATAAATGAAAATGAAAATGGCTCTTTGTTGGCTTTACTTTTAAAAAAATGCATTTTTGGTGTTTTTCTTATTTTTGTATTTATAAAAAGAAAACAGCAGCCGTTATAGTAAACGTAAATACAATATCCACAAGTAAACTAAAATAATAGGCCAATGCAATGTAAATGTTCAAATATTAGGTTAGATCGAAATCTTCTCTCTCTAAATTGTATTAAAACACTGTTTATTCCATTTAACAACTCAAAATCATCTTTCCCTTCTTCTTCCCTTATTGTAATGTTTCATAATAAATATTGTAATCTTGACGTATGTAATAACTGCGAAAAAATGAAGTCTGAAAAATGCATAAAATACCTGCAAGTAATCATTGACTGTCAACTTAAATGGACTAATCATCTAGAAATAATTGTTAATAAACTAAGATATTCAACCTATGTGTTCAAAAGACTAAGTATTTACGCCCAGCTAAATACGATTAAAATGGTATATTATGCACTTGTACAGTCATCGCTTTTCTATGGAATAATTGGATGAGGGCAAACTTACAACAATCATACTAAACCATTATAAACTGATCAAAAATTTATATTAAAAATAATGCTTCACAAAAATCGCTCTTTTCCCGCTTTCCAATTGTTCGAAGAAGCTGAACTTTTAGATCTAAGACAAATATATTATTTTCAATGTTTAAAATATACATTTAAGAACAAAAATTTATTTACAAGTAATTCAAATAGATAGAGTCAAAGAAGGAAACGTGTGTTAGAAATTCCGCATTGTTAAACGAGGCTCGCAGAGAGCCATGCATATTTTATGGGCCCAAAATTATAAAATCATTTTTTACTTTTTTTTCCATATTACCTTCTCTAAAGTGTTCTCCATCTCTGTTGTAATATGGTAAAAAAATATTAGTTATAGAACAAAAAAAAATAATTAAAATATGTAAAAAGTTATTGAACGAAAAAATAACGAATACACGTGTTATAATATGCCCTACCACTCACTCAAAGCTAGCTCAAAGAAACTTTACCTTCCTGGCTCCGAAATTTTTTAATCAACATCCTGCAGCCATAAAGAACTCCACAAGTGCCAATGTATTTAAGAAAAATGTTTGCACTGTTTGTCTGCACATCGATAGGGACAAGGTTGTCAATTTTTTTAAAGTTTGAGATTAGCAATTAACAAAAATTGACATATCTGCTTTCCTTCCATACTTTTACTTTTTATTGCTTTTTATATATTTTAATATTTTTATGTTTTTTTTATTACGTATTTTTGAATTTTTTAATTTAGTACTCAATCTAATTTGGCATATTATTAATAACTCTACTTATTCTTACTACACTGTAGAGTTAATTTTTTGAAACCATATCTCAATTATCATTTCAATTATGTTTTTATATGTATATATATATTCTTTTTCAATTGATTTCAATAAAACAATTATTTTGTTTTTTTCCAATACTACTATTTTTTACTTTTATTAATTTCATTATACTGTTATTTTGTATATTTGATTGTTTATGAATCTAAATTTATATCATTTATAAGTTACATTTTATATTACATATTTATGTCTGACTATCTTTTTAAAATTGTATTCTTTGGAATTTTATTATTTATTACTTACATTTTTTTTTCTGGGTTGTTATATTTTACAACATTATTTTTTGGTGTGTGTATTTTTTGTACATACACAAATCTGGATTTCTCCCGAGGGGGAGTAGGTATATATATTTTTTATCAATATTCCTACAGAGATGAGGTAGAGTTTTTTTCAAATTCAGGATTATCGATATTCGAGCGTTTACAGGGCTTATGACCTGTCATTGGCTGGGTTGAGTGGCCACTTTACGTTTTAACAACATTCCCCATTCCGCTTATTAGCGAATATCGACATTGGCATCATTTTGATTCCTGTATATATCCTATTCAACGAGAAAGCATTCACTAGCGTGTTGGAGCACCATCTATGTATTGATATTGAAGTTAAGTATTTTAATTAGCATATTACTTTATTTTATGTATTTAAGACTCTTCCGAGTTAAATTAAGTACTAGTAATCGCCTGCAGATGATTCTGCAATTTATTTATACTTATATTTTGACCAGATCTTATTACACAACATTATTTTTTGGTGTGTGTATTTTTTGCTAATTAAAATACTTAACTTCAATATCAATACATAGATGGTGCTCCAACACGCTAGTGAATGCTTTCTCGTTGAATAGGATATATACAGGAATCAAAATGATGCCAATGTCGATATTCGCTAATAAGCGGAATGGGGAATGTTGTTAAAACGTAAAGTGGCCACTCAACCCAGCCAATGACAGGTCATAAGCCCTGTAAACGCTCGAATATCGATAATCCTGAATTTGAAAAAAATTCTACCTCATCTCTGTAGGAATATTGATAAAAAATGTTATATTTTACATCACATGTTTTATTTATTTATTTTATTCACATAAACGGCCAATTTGCCTTTTACAAACATTTATAATAATAACATATTTGGCTTAATACATATTTTTTTTAAACATAAATTTCCTTATCCCCAAGATTTATAAAAAAAATTAAACCTAAAAATTATACAAGATTCATATTTAACAAATTAACCTAAAAATTATACAGCATATTCAGTAGAATATTTAAATAATAAAACATTCTACAGTAATACAACAAGAAAATCATAAGTACTATTTCATACAGCTGGGCAAAGTGAACAAAAAATTGTACATATTCACCATCTTTGAAAAAGTTCAAAAAGTTTGTTTTATAACATCAATACCCTACACTAAATATATCAGATACGTGGGACTAACTATTGCCAAGTTCATGAAGTCTATTTAATACGGCATTACAAGTATACACTGTCCGTGAATTGTTGCTACAAAACAATGGCACCTGTCTAATCATTCTTCCATTCACCCTGAAGTTGATGAGAGATACTAGTTCAGGGCAATCCCATATTGAATTTACAATTTTGAATAAATTTAAAAGGTCTATAATTTTTCTTCTTTCGTTCTATATTTAAATATATTTAATTTCACTATGTATTTTTTATTGTTAATTATTATGGCTTGATACGGGCACAGCCTAAAAAGCCTTAATAAGTTTACTTATATTTAAACTAGTGTAATTTTTAATGAATAAATAAATAAAATATACGAGTAGATGGTTTGTGAGCCCATCCAAAACATGATATAGTTCTCCAAGTTTTAAGTCCTTTGCTAATGGGACTCACTAATTGCAGTAATCTATGTACGAGTATGTGTAAATGGTAACCTTTCAGCTCACACTAGAACCGCATTATATCGCCCGCCTGTCCACTTCTAACGAGCGTCGGAGCACTCTCATTTCTAGTTCAAGTTGAACTTTTTCAAATACTTTGAAATAAGAGTTCAAATCTACGGCAAACTAATCCGGATAAGTAGGTTTGTAAAGAAAGATCAAGCATTTACCGGTTGGATTTTTGATGGTAAGTTTTTTTAATGAGGAAGTTCAGAGGTTTTTTTATGTTATTGTATTTGTTAATACACTATTAAATAGACTTTAAAATAAACTAAAAACATTTTTTTTCAATTTTTATATATCGTATCATAAGCATTACGATTTTTTTAAGTATTGTATTTCTGAAATAACTCCGCGTGTGGCGTCAGAGGTTCTTTTCCGTTTATTTTCATTCAGTTCTTCCCATTGGTCCATCCATGGTAAGCAATCCAGAAATGTTTCATAGCCCTCATATCATAGGTTGATTCACACGTGTCAGTGAAGTCATTCAAAATAGTCCGTTTTCCGGAAACTTTGCCGTAAAATTTAATGCGCCAATTTTCACCGCGCGTAAGAAAAAAAATACTTTATCCAATTTCCCGTAGGGCTGAAGATACATATTGGTCAAATAAGTTTATATTTATGGTTGACACATTACCATTGCACTATATTTTAAACGACCAACGTTATTTCATATAAAAATAATTTAAATATTTATATTTAACGTTATATTTTTTCACTCAATAATTCATTGATTAGCTCTTGTGTAGCTGCGGTGTCACACTAGTTTACAATAATACGAGTTTTGATATATCTCTCTAATTTTTTTAAATAATGAAGTTGTATTTTTTGTAATCTTCTTATTGACTTTTTTACACAGAATTTAGAAGGGAAACTTTGTAAAACTATGCTGGATTTATACAAAAAAATATTTACCCTTACTACGTGAAGAATACAGCAGTAAAATTATATAAGAGAGAGCATGAAAGATGGAAATATCAGTTGTGGGAATAATTGACGAGCGTGTAGATGTATAAATGTAAAGGTCTGAAATGACATGAGTAATATGGCGTTTTATCTTTTCTACCTACTCCTATAAGGAAACGGCATGATGGTGTGTTGTTGTACATTGTTGATACATTTGGATGGGTAACTTATTAAATGATTTAATTTACACATGTGAGATGATTTGATACACCATAATACTCGTAAATACCACTATACGAATCAAATTTAGACTTTCTTACAAAGGCAAAAAAGAAACTTCCACTTACTACAAGGTTACGTAATAGACGTTGCAGATAACTTTTTTTCTTAATAACACAAAAACACGAAACAAAAATGCGTTCACGCAAGAGCTGTCAATCTAAAACCTATTATTGTCACACTAAGAGTTTGTTTGTAGGCATAAAATGGTTTTTTGACTACGAGTCGCCCATCTGACGCGACACAACGCACATGAGATATTCACAAACAATTCGTGAAAACTTTATAATTTGCCGTCTTCTTAAAAGACATTTATAAAGTAAGTAATAAATTATTTTTATATTTAAATTGAAAAAACTTACTTTGTAAATTTATTTAAAAGATAAAATAGAATAATAGAAATAGAGACATGATTTACTGCGTAAAAAGTATGGAGATTATTAACGCTATTTCCAACAATGGTCCTCTTAATTGATGAGTGCTTTGACTCATTTGATTATTTTCTATGAGGCTACCGTAAGTCCATAGTTTTTGATAACAAACCAACAAATTGTGAAGCAACGAAACTAATATAACACTCACCATTATGTAAATAACGCCAGATTCGTTAGAAAATGTGGCCAACAGAATGCGTTTTGTAATTTCTAGTCGTGGAGGATATTATTTGGCAGATAACATTTTTTGAAAATAAATATTTATTTTAAACACATAAATAAATATAAATTTCACTCTTTAAAAGTTTTGTTTCTATGAAAATCGTTTATAAAAAGTAGGTTTATTTGTCTTTATTGAGTTACTAGTATAAAATTAATTAAAAAAAGAAAAATGAATAAAAGACTAAAGTTAAAATGAAAACTCTTGAAAACTACATCAGTTATAAAGCTTTAAGTGAATTATGGAATACATTTTTCAATTTGCGTCGGCATTTCAATCTCGCGTTCTTCCTTTATCAAAGTTGAGATCATAATTCACTTCGTTTCTGCGGCTATAAAAAGATTTTGTAAGGGAAGTTTTTCAAATTGTCTCTTTATCCTTTGAAACACCTGAAACTATTTATTCGACCTGTGTTTTGAACAGCTTCAGCAACTTGGAGCTGAGAGTTTGGAAAATCTTTCGTCCGTGTGAATGAGCACAAACTTAGAATAAGGATAAAATACTTAGAAAAAGGATTTTCTACTCAAATTTCCTACCTTTTCTGACTTCGATCGACATGACATAGTATACAAATTAATGTTTGCACTATATGTATTTCTTCAGCCATATTAAATACTTTGATGCCTACAGTAAATGTTACATTTTTTCTTAAATTTATTCAAATTCATTTCATTCTTCATGATTTCAGGCATCTCATTATTTATTTTCACTACTTTATTCATGAAATAATCTTCAGATTCTGTATTTTTTTTTGTTTTTCTGTCACATAATTGTGCACATTTTTTATTTTATTACATTATTCAATGTTTTGCTAATGAAAAATTCGGCTATACGTTTGTTAAAAAAATAAATACAAATACATTAAACAATAAGAAATCCACTTCTACAATTTTATTTGTTTTGTTTGTTGTCAAAAAAGGATATTTTACCGTGTCCAGATGGCCGAAGAAAACAGTTCTGTATGTGAATTAGAATCGAAAATCTTGATTCGTATTTTCGAATCAATGGGTACTCGGGTAGGCTTGAACGGTGAACATTTCACTGTCTTTGGACTAGTAACCATAGCGTAAGCCTAATTTTTTTTTTACATAAACAATTATTAAGATACGTTGCGTTTGGTTTATCAATTAATGTGGTTATATCTGCTGTTATATTTTATGTAACCAGAAGCGAGATGTTGGTTAAACTCGACATGCCACGTCTTTTCTAGCCGTTTTTGTCCTACGTTACATTCATTTTCGCTATTTACTCGTATATCTGTTTTACCAACCGCACCTGTCCCAGAATTATATTGTTTTATGATTTTATAGTTTTCAACGTAAGCTTGCGCTGCCATGCATCAATTTTCCCACTCATTTACTTGAGCGTTTTAAGCACGTTATTTCTATTCCTTCATTCTTTATCTTGGCATATTTTTACTTCCATACGTAAGAATTGTGACTAAAACTCCGTTGTGTACAATCAGTCTAGAGACCAACAAAATATATTATAGGAAAAAAGAGTAAATACCTTTAGTTTAATATATCCAGGATAGTGCGTGTTTTATAAAAGAAGAAAATTTTTGAAGTTGTGGATTAACAAAATATTATCAGTAAAAAAATACAATTTTCGGCCTTTGAATGCTGTTTTAGCTAGCCTCGTTTTACAACATGGTATTTCTAGCTCACGATTCTTTCTTAGATTTGGTTTATTTGAATTACTAGTAAATAAATTTTGATTCATAAGTATATATTTTAAACATAGTCTTGATTTTCTTCATAATTTATAATGTATGAGGTACCACCTGATATTTGCTGATATGAGCAATCCGTTTATCATTTTGGCTGACACAGCATGTATAATGAATTTACATAGTACATATTTATATACAAAACAGTGAATGTTTTCAGCCAGAGGCAAGCAAACTTGGAAATTTTTATTTTTATCTGCACATTGAAACAAAACTAAAAACAAATTGCTACTAACCAAGTCATTTTTCATGAATTTGGTCGATTTATTAGCAGCTTTAATTGAAGACGAAAAAAAAATCTCAATTAATTCCGTACACGCTTCTTTGTATTTCTTTTTCTCTAACTTACATAATTGCCAGAAGGTTTGACTGTGAAATCATCACATATTAACTATTAAACATAGTATTTCTAAAATCACGCCTTAAAGAACAAAACCTTTCTCTTCCTTAATCTCTCCTCTTTTTCTTTTCCTTTATTTCCTTTGACGACTAGTATAGATATTAATGTTTATACACGTATTACTAGTTACGTATTTTTGTTAACAAATTACAACAGGGACGGATAACATTTAAGAGAAGGGAATATTGAAGTCTAGGCATATACAGGGCTTTCGACCTACCGTTGGCTGGTTTAAATGGCCACTTTAAACAGTGTGTTACATTCACCATTTTGCCTATATTTGAACATTCACATTTCTTTAATTCTTCCATCTGTTGATTTTAGTGAGGTAAAAGAGCTGAAACCTTAAGGGTTGTTAAGAGGTTCATCTGACTAAATTATTTCACATACTAGGCAACGACTGAATACGAATTTTTAAATTTTTAAACCTTTTCTTGGATTAGTTGGTTTTATTTCAATATTATAAGTTTGTACAATTTTTTGTAGATGGAAGACTGCTATTTCACCCCCTAAGGAGTTGTTCTCCATCTCTGTTGTAATTTGTCAATCTTAATGACTCCCTAGGGGGAGGCAGTATTTTGTCTTCAAATATTTGGACAAACTAAAAATATTGTAGCATTATTTTTGTATACATATATTTTATTCACATTCGCTAAAATAAACACGAAAAACATATTTAATTTCTTTGATGTTTGGAAAAAAATCTACTTTATTTTAGGCCAAATACAAAATAAATATTAAATTTAAAAAAAAATAACGCTGATTCCTTTGATTTTACATTTCAAATGGCTAAAATTTTTATTTTCTTAAATGAATATTTTAAGCATTAACTTTGTGATCACTTTATCGTGAAGGTGTATAGTGGGATTTGCATGTAAGGGTAACTAGTTTGGACTCAGTGGAGTCGGTAATGGTGTTATACATTTATTTACAAATACTTATTTTTTTAATCTGATTATTTTTTCTGTAAAACAAAGGAAAAAATAAGAAACTCAAATAACTACAAGGTATAAACGGTTTATTTGAATAAATTTTGTTTGCCAATGAGTAGTTCAAGAGTATTTTAATATAAAAACAAACGAGGTGAGTTTGATTGAAATAAATTAATAAAAAATAGGTGAATTCTTTTAGTACTTCCAGGAACGTTCCAACGTACAAAACTTACACGCTTTTGCGATTGGATACATATTTCTTTGAAGGGTTCGAACCGAATTTAGGTACGGGTTGGTATTAATTTGAATTATTCCACCACGCGATCGACCGTTACCCACCCCTGCTTTACGTTCCAGGTTTACCTATTACCTAGCTTGGTCAATATTGACGCATTACAGGGAGCGTGATGTTTACCCACTTAATAATATGAAAACACTAGAATCGACCTTGTAGGAGACAATTTCTCTACCTTACGTACGTACCCTGGATTGGCCAAATGGATTTTCCAGGGGTAAAAATTGAATTTATTCAACGTTTTGGAAGAGTGTGAAAGACTTTAGTGAAAAAAGAAAGCGTCCCTGTAAAGTACGGCTTTTAAGAACGCTGTTTTTCTAGAATCGTTTTTTGTCGAAGAATATTTTTCTATCACGCATGTACGATCAAATATGACTAAAATTTCGCATGAAATTTAATTTTGAAACATTCAGCCTAAACATAAAACATATAGTTACTTAATGAAATATCCGCAATTCATATTATGATTGATTATTCTTTTTTAATTATTTTTTTTTGTAAACAATATTTACGTTTGTATATTGGCGGGCTAATTAGCGAGAAATTTCTTCCAACTGAATAATAAAATAAAATATGTACAACAATAAAAATAGTAACATTTGTATATGGACTCTTTAAAATCAATACTAGTCTTTAATAAGAAAAGGGAATAAAAAGAAAGGAAAGGAGGAAAGATAAGAAAAGAGAAAGTTAATGTTTTTTCATTTGTGATTCAAATAGACATGGCTAGTTTAAAACATTTTTGATAAAGGATGAGAGATGATTCCACAGTCAAGCCGCATGAATTTTCTATGAGTTGGAGAAGAAAATGGTACAATGGAAGGGAATTAGGAGGGTGCTCTCGGAACAAAGAGGTAAACCATAAACTGATATGTGTTGAATTTTTTTACGGAGAGCACTCCAAAACCAGAACCAAAGAAATGTTTTTTAGACTCACCTCCACCTATCATGCTTTAAATCCAGTGTTTGATTCCTGGCTAGATAGATTAGAAGGGTAGTTCTGCACTGCAATATTTCATTGTTCCTAAATTGGTAGGCAATTGAACAATTTTGGATGATTAAATAATAATTTAATGTTTGTTATTTGTGATTTAAAGAACGACTAGGGGGAGCTTTTAGTTTTAAATATAGTGTTGGGAGTGTCGGATTTTTAATCGAATTTATTTATGATTTAAAGAACGACCAGGGGGAGCTTTTAGTTTTAAATATAGTGTTGGGAGTGTCGGATTTTTAATCGGATCAATAAAGTGACCTACAATTTATTTCGAGCCAGAAAGTTGTTTTACCGTCAGAATATTACAGAGTTTAAAATAAACACATTCATTTATTTGTTTCACCTCACAGATTGCGCTATTAGGTAGAATAATTAACAGTTGATTCGAAAATTCTTATGAAAAATAATAGTTGTCGAAATAAAATCGAGGTTGGCTTTCATAAATTGACCATGTTCGTTATTACAGTGGTTTATATCCTACCCGTTAAAAAGCAACGAGTATGTACAAGAATAGATTAAAGCAACTAGCGGAATTTTAAAATGACGCTTCAGATAGTCTGCTTTTATGGAGACAATATATTCTTACACCCACATAATTGAGAAAATCGTAATGAAAATGGCATTAACTAGTTAGAAAATGGCTTCTAAATAGTTAAGTGCTATTACTTTAACCTCAAGAGAATTACGTTTTACGACAAAGTTTAACAAGTCTTGAAGACAGAATAAAGCACCAATGATTTATTATTATCATTGTTGGTGGAACTAAACTTTATTTTTTTAAAGATTAACTTTTAACCTTTAAACTTAAAAAATGTTATGCACTAATTTGAGTATGGTCAAATGTTCGTAAAGATGGCTGGATTTCACCGCCTAAGTGGTAGTGCACGTTAAGTGTTTATTTTATTTAAAAATTTGTACAAAAGGCGAATAAAAAAAAATATTTTTTTTTTTTGCACCACAACAGGCCAGGAGGCCCAATTACAGTTGTGAATCACATCACAGAATACCCTGGCTTCTACAAAATCATATTTTATTATTTATTTTGTGTCCCCGGAAATCGAACTCGGAACCTTCCGTGTGCGAGTCAAGCGTTTTGAACACTACACCACGGAGGTTGCTATACAGGTAAGGGAGTCTCGAATAAGTAGTTTTTTTGAATGGAAAAGCTTTTATTTTATTTGTATAGGTCAAAATAATAGTAAATACATTTGTTTGTCACTAAACAATAGCAACCCATGCCAACTTACACTTAAATATAGTCAGCACTTTTACTTACGCGAGTGCATACCCACGTGGAAATCTGCCTATAATTTCAAGTTTTTTTGTAAGTAAACGTATTGTTTTTAATAAATAAGTATAACAGTGGAATCACGTATGTAATTTAAAAAAAGAAACAGGGTACGAAAACATCAAATAACAAGTTAAAAACTCCCATCAACTA
Organism: Micrasema longulum; assembly: GCF_059751315.1. NCBI lineage: Eukaryota > Metazoa > Arthropoda > Insecta > Trichoptera > Brachycentridae > Micrasema > Micrasema longulum. The sequence goes on along the minus strand of NW_028279431.1, from coordinate 86,930 downwards.
GACAAGTTCTCGCTGTTATATTTAACAATATTCGAGAAATACATTTAACTGTTCACGAAAACGTATTTCACTATTTGCAAATGTATAACCACCTTTAAAAAGGTACAAATACCTACCGAATCGTTGCCGAGTTGTGTAAGAAACCTTGTAAACCCACATCAAATTTAAAGAGTCGTACAAAGAAATGTAAAAAGATCGAAAGACTTGCAGCACCAGGAAGAGACGGCCTTCCTGGTCACTTCGGGGAAATGGATAAAAAACTTACTAATAAAGAGGCGATTTCGAGCTGTTAAAGAATATATCAAATATATTCCCACGTCAACGTCTTCAGCATCATAAAAACTATTCCAAGAAGATTTTTCTTCTGATTCGAGTAAAAATGTAGATTGATATAAACTTTTCCAACAGTGGTCAAGATCTAAAGTGTTAAAAAGATATGCATATTTTTGCTTGTCGCCATTACACAGCGTATTCTAAGTGAAACTTAAATAAGTCTCATACCCGCATGCAGATACAAAACTTAAGGTGAAGAAAGTACATTCTACTGTTTTTACCTTCGGGTTATTCTCCGCATTTGAGATTAGAATGTACTTTCCTCACCTTGGGTTTTGTCTCTGCATACGGGTATCAGTATCAACAAATCTTGATTTCACACTTTTTAGGAACAGAATCGATGATAGTTAAAAAATCCCGGTTCCGATTAAAATACAGTGCTGTAGAGAAACAATAGAATCGTTCCTAACTGAATTCAAAATTGAAAATTTGCTTTACTTTTACCGCTCTGAAGTAACTTCTATAATTGTAAGATATGCCCATCGGGAGTCAGTTGTGTTTTAAATGGTTTTATTAGGTGGAGAAACAGAAAAAAAAACCTTCAGGTTCTATGTACCAAGCTCGATGGATGGCCAGAGTGATTTGGTCAGTAAAAATATTTTTAATCAGTTCCAAGCTCAAATTATTAAAACAAGCAGGCGCTGTTGGATGGCTGTTTGTTTATTGTAACAACCTACGATTATGACATCAATGCCTTTTGACAGTTAAAGCACCCTTAAAATATGTGTATATTTTGAAAGCTTACAAAAACGAGAATAAAAGTATCTCAAAAGCTGCTTTAAAGATGTTTAGCCAGTATTTATAGTATTTGATTAATAAAGTAGCAGGCTTGTCAATTTTAATGATAATGTTTATCAAGAAATAAAAATGAAAATTTATTAAACGTTTCTACCCATAATCTTCGAAGAAAGAACTTTATGGTTCATTGTATGGTTAGTTTGGTAAATTGATTTTTGTTTATTGATTTTTTTACGAAGTTGTTATTTTTATATTTCCCAGAAAAATATCGATAATTTCATATCAGTCAAAAGCAAGGCATTGTCCTCTCGATTGTAAATTAACGAGAGTTATTTTAACGATTGTCTTTGGACGTTCTATGGAATGTTTAAAAAAATCATTGAAAAAGGCTTCATGGGTGAATAATAATTTATTTTTTTACCCCAAAAAACTATTTAAATTCTTAGAGCGATGAATAATAGAGCTGAAAAAGCGTTGAAATTGATATACGACTTTCATGATTTGATTTCATTCGAGGAGGAACAAAATCAATTTTTGTTGCGTTGCAAACAAGAACACATGATTATAAAGGGTTTTTCAATTGGCGTGGGTAGATTTTGACGGTCCGTGGCGGTCATTTTGTTTTGATGACATCTATCAAATATTTTTTTATTATTAAGTTTCTTACGCCAAATCACCATGGTAAGTCACACAATTGAAAAGCACGTTCAAATGATAACATGTTGTTATCAAAATTAGTGTTCGTTAGTGCAAACGTTGCATGCATTGCCCCCATTTTACGATAAACGTGATGGCTCTTCACAGTTTACTCTTCGACGTTTGGTGGCCTAATTTGAGACGACCGATTTGGCAATCAATCAGCCAACATTCGTACGTTCAAGGAACGCAAGATTGGCCGAGAACATTGCCGCTGTCCGTAAAAGTTTACAATAGAACCCGAGGCAGTCGATTCCTCGTCGTGAACAAGAACTCCGCCTTTCTCTTTTTTCATTTCTTCCCATCCCTCCCACTATTTCCGAATAAAGTTTTGATCAACTAAAAAGTAGACTTAAAAAGAAAATGTCTATAATTATAAGATTCCGTTTTAATAATCCTTAGAATATGTCCACATATTTCTTATTTTCTCAAACTGAACGATTAGGATATGTTAGAAAAAATTGCATCAAGGTAATATGCCCGACCATATATATAAATATATATGTGCGTAAAGTGTTAAATAAACAAATAAGATTTCTTTCATTATTCTATCTGTTAATTTTTGTGATGTTACAGAGCGGTTAAAATTTAGGAGAAGGTAATATATATTTCTAATCATTTACAGGGTTTATGACCTGTCGTTGGCTGGTTTAAGTGGCATGTCTACAAACATTCGGAAAAACTTAAAATCTTGTTGATATATACATATTTAAAATAATTACTACTGAATCGAAAAAAATATTACAAACGGACTTTTAAAACTCAATGTAAGAAAAATCATAAAAAAATACATGAACACAAGGGCTCTCAGCCCTCACTTCACAAACACAAAATAAGATTTCACATAGAGACTTGATTTATTACTTCTATATGCATAAGACATTAATTTAATTAAAATTATAAAACAAGATTAAGATTAAATTCTTAGTAATACCTCGATGAAAGAGCATGTGCAGCTCCGACGCTGCGCCGCGCCGATCAGTAACTGAACAAATTTTTTTTTTCAATAAGCCTTTTTTTTTTATTTGATAATAAATAATTACAAAGTTAATTATGTTCAGGTTATTTTTAACACTATTAATAATTTGAATTTTAAAATCCAGTTCACATTTATTTTTTTCAATTCAGTTTTTATTATAATAAACAAATCATAGTTCTCCATTTCTATTGTAATACCTACGCGTCAGTCTTAAAAACTCGTTTTACAGTACAGTTTTTGTCGAAAAATTTGAAATTGAATATAATTGATGAAAACTTAGTCCTTAAAAAGTAGTCCTGGCTTTGATAGATAAATTGTAATACCAGTTAATATTTAAGTTTGTAAGTGAAAATTCTTGATGGAAGTTCATTGTAATTTATTATATAAATAAAACACGAGTGATACTTTAATCCACAAATTTGGAATATCCAGTGACCGGTTTCATCGCTTTCGCGACATCTTCGAGACTGGTATATTTATTAAAAAGTTAAATGTATTTATACAGAACAGAGGTAAGGATACATAATTCAAAGTTATATGTAAGTAAATTAAATAAAGTTATTTTTATCTTAAGGATCATTATCGACAAATTTTCTATGGGTTAACAAATGAATGGATATAATGTTATTTTAATAAATAAAAATAAATGCACTGCAGCCTTTTATAATAATAATTCCTTAGCTACTTTGTTAGTAAATACTAAAGACAAAAAAGATAAGTTTTCCAACTCAGGAACTTACCTTCTTAATTGTAACGATTGTAAAAATACATGCTACGTAGGCCAAACGGGTAGAGCCTTTAAAACACGCATAAAAGAGCACATACAATCATGGTCTAATAATAAAGATAATTCAAATTTTGCCAATCATTTAATAGAAAACAAACATTCCTTCGAATTAAAAAATAATGTAAAAATAATTCATATTGCACCCAAAGGCCATAAACTTGACAAATTAGAAATTCTCGAAATTAATAGATTAAAAAATAAACCCGACGTAGAATTACTTAATGAACAGATAACACATGTGCATTCTCCATTACTTTACCCATTGTAATATAATTTTACTAATGACTTTTTACCCCTTGTTTTTCAGAAATCATTACAAAACCACACTTACGAAGGATGGGACACCAACAATAAAATAAAATACTTAAACTCATTAAAATAACATTATATCCATTCATTTGTTAACCCATAGAAAATTTGTCGATAATGATCCTTAAGATAAAAATAACTTTATTTAATTTACTTACATATAACTTTGAATTATGTATCCTTACCTCTGTTCTGTATAAATACATTTAACTTTTTAATAAATATACCAGTCTCGAAGATGTCGCGAAAGCGATGAAACCGGTCACTGGATATTCCAAATTTGTGGATTAAAGTATCACTCGTGTTTTATTTATATAATAAACCAGTTAATATTGTTTTTCAGTGTTAGAAAGCTCAATAGTAAATTCATCTACTTTGACCGAATTACTTAATTGAAGACCAGTGAGGAAACTTCTTAGCCTTAGTGTGAAAGGTATCTTATTCCTTTGAAACTCCTAACATTCATTGAAATCAAATCCATTGTCTACGAATATATTGTGAAGGAATGACGAGAGATAATTTGAGTGGGTTCATTTGGGATGAAAATAGGATGGTTCCCTAAGGACAACCCTCGAATGTTTCCTTTATTATTAATGTCCTATTTGCATTAACATATAAGATTAACACTGTGTATATTATATAGACATGGCTGATTTTTGTACTATCAAAAGAACAATCTACTATCTTCATGTCTGAAAAAGTTTTACAACCATTTTTCTGTGCTATGTTTTGCTTGTAATAAAATGCCTGGCTGATTATTAATTAATAAACCCTGTGTAATCCAAACACCAGTTTATATTTTTCGTGTTAATAATATTTTTTTTACTTGGAATACGATATATATACGGTTGCTGTTTAAATACATAGTTTTTTTTTTTAAATGAATATTAACATTATTACGATTCAACCAAATATTTCAATTTTGGGGGCCATTTTGAACGAGTTTATTTTGTTTAGTTATTTATACATTGTATCATATTTTTTTACGCTTACAAGAGTACATACCCCATTCCAAGTTAGGCATTAGATAATACCTCATAATTGAAATGTTACATCATTTCAAAGAAGGAAGAGACATATTAAATATAAACTTGCTACAATACATTTATAAACATAAAAGACAAACGACATTACTCAATATAGATGAAACATTTTGCTTACATTTTTTTTTACAAGACAGGAAGAATTTCCAATCTACGACATGCATCAACCTCTCTGACTCCCTACCACCAATGTCATAATAGAAAATTTTTGCCTTATCTTAAAACATACATATTACAGGTTTACATTATGAGAAACAATGCTTCGTTATGTTACGTCCTACAATGTCTGGCCTCACAATTGCGAGAGGTTTTCAAAATAATATTTATCTCATTTTTAAATAAACTTAAAACTTTACACTTTTTGCCAAAAAACAATTTAAAATTACGAAATCATAATTTTTTGACCCTGTCATTTTACGATTAATGAAATATATATCTTAATAGGATGCTAGGCCTGATTTTTTTTCATACAAACGTAATGGCAACTCAATTCTAGTTGAGGCCATCCAATACATCCAAATAGCCAAGTATTGGTGAGTCTACAGGCTTCCAAAGGATACAAAAGTGCGTGTTTATTGAACACGCAGGCTTTATTTACACGAATCGTCCAAACCCATATGGCATGATAAAATTAGGGTGGATCGACATTTATAATATTATTTTTATTAATTTAAAAATTATTCAGGAGCTACTTTTAGATTAAAATCCTGAAAAAAGAAATTAAGTGGAGATGAGTCATTTTATTGCGTTTGCCTGGTATTAATTAAATAAATGTATAAAAAAAAAAAACAATTAATATCAACCCACCCTTTGTTAAATTATTGTGCCGTGTGGATTTTTACCGCTGTGTGAAATGCGCTGTAATAATCTAAGTATGATTTATGACCGGATTAAAGGTATCCCTAACCCAGGTAAAGGATGATATTTAAATTTATTATAAAATACATTTTTTTTTCTTTATAATATTTACTGAGAGATACAATGACATAATAATTTAAAAAAACGAACGCTTTTTCTGCGATACCAAATCCAGTTAATTTGGGTAAATCTAGTTTAATCTCTGTGTTAATTTGTGGTAAATAATAAATTTAGTATTTTGATGTTCGCATTTTAAACGTAGTATCAAATATATAAAACATGGATTAAAAAGACAAAATAATAATTAAAACTAAATTTTTTTGGCATTAAGATGTTTATCTAGGTATAAATTTATTTACAAATCGGTTGTCTCTCAATCTTCATACATTTTTCGAAAAGTGCTTTCATTCATAATTTTTATGACTTAACATATCATTAAATACGGTTTTTCGTTTTATTATAATTTTATACATAAATGAGTCAATCAGTTTTTAGACACGTGCCTTTCGATATTCCATAACACAAATTTATTTTTATTTCATCAAACGTAAGTTCTAGGTAATTTGTTTTCATTTACCCAGTTTGCAACAAAAAATATTCAGCCACTGAGCAAATACTAAAATCAACAAATAATCGAAAGCACTCAAAAATTTCAACCGAAAATATAAGTTTGTTTCAATTTTACAAAACTTTTACATAACAAAAACAAAGAAGACCTGACAGCAAGAAAAGAAATGAAAAAAATTATTACGACGCGACGCGGCACTAAAAAAAAACGCATTCCACGAACCGTCCGTTTCTTAGTAATCACTGTTAATTTCAAAATATTTTTCAAATAATAAAAAAAAATCTGTATTGTTCATAGGAATACATATAATTTTTTTCCGCATTAACACGAAACATTGCTGAAAAAAATTACTCTGAATCAATATTTTACTTTAATATAATACACGGCAATCAAACGCGCTAACCACTATACCACAAGTTGGACATTAAATACGTTTTTGTTTTTAAAACACATAAGTTAATAAAAATAATTTAATAGAATATAATTTCTACAGAAAAGTAATACTGTATACAAGCTTTACGTCTGTGTGAGTGCTGTGATGGCCTAACTTGGGCTGCATTACCTATACTCCTGTCATTTTTCCCTAGATTATGGTACTAAATCGATGAGTTTTTTCTATGGTTTGTTTTGAATTTTTTTTAATACGAATTTTTTTACGGAGCAAGGAACATCCAAAAACCATTTTTTAAAAACCCCGATTTTAGTTAGGCATAATATGTACGACGTGCAGTTGTCTTTTTCGCACAGTATTTGGGGAGTCATCTTACAAGAGAGTGACTGCAAAACTATATTCAAATACTCATTGATCAAACCGGTCCTCCGTCGCAAATCCTCATAATATCGATGGTCAAGAAGACAAACGTGCTAAACACGAAAAAAATAGTTTAAAGATTGTAACATTAAATGTATTAAATTAGCATGTCGTACCATTTGCACCCACAAAAAGACTAATTTGTCATCCCCTCCCAAATTGTAGGTGAAAATTAATAATAAGTGACGACAAAAAAGCAACAAGCCAAACTTTAAACTGCTCTCCTGAAAAATGGCCAAATCTTTTATTAGAACGTTTATCTAAAATATTTATTTTAGTCAACGTAAGGCTTTCAGGTGGATCGTATAAATCCATACGCAGTAAAATTAGAGTAAACAATATTTTAAGAATGCTCAAATGTCTGAAGACAGGATAGATTTCCTCTCTAGGGAGTTTATTTATTTTATTTATTTATTTATTCTTATAAACATACACATTACGAAAAAAAAAAACATATCTCTAACTCTATGAGGCTAAGTGCCCTGTGTTGAGTTGGAATACAAAATAAAATAAAATGGAAGCATGCATATTATTAAAGGATACTACAAATAATAATTATAACATTAACATAAATAATATTAAAAATAAGGACAACACGCTTAAAAATAATGTATATACAAATCTATGTTATGTCTCGCAGCAGTCTTCTAGTCTCTAGTTATTAGGAATGTTAAGGTTTGAATTTGTTGCAGTGAGAGAGAACTGTTTTGAGAAGGAAATATGAATATCTAGGCATTTACAAGCTTACGATCTTTCATTGATCAACAGATCACCATTTCGTTTTTGTTAAAACATCCACATTTGCTCAAATTTCCAATTCATAAAAGTCAACAGAGGGAAGAGAGAGAGAAAAGGAGAGAAAATATTTCCTGTTTTTTTTGTACTGGAATCTTTGTACTTTTTTTTTTGTATTTTTTTGTTTTTTTTTGGAGGTGGGATGTGATCTCGCGACGTCAATTTAATGGTTGCCATTTTAACTAACTGTGCCACGGCGCAAGGCCAATTCTTCTATTAATTCTGTAGTTACCGTATTTCACCATTATATCTGACGTTTTTTCTTCGTATGGAAGAGAGATAAAGAAAAATCGAAGGCTGAAAAAATGAATATTGATTGTGCGAGAACATTGTCGCAATATCTTCATCAATATTCATCATTTGAACTCTAATAAGAGAGGACATGTATCTCCTCGTTATCTCAGGTCCGAAATTACAATGAAAAGATAACAGTGATCTATTGTATTTATATCAACTCAGTTAATTTTCTATTGTTATACGGGCCCAATGGTTCACCGCTCTGATTACAATAGAAAGTCTTGAAAAAAAAATTGAACTTCATGTTTGAAAATGGGTACACATTACACCTTTAGAACGAAAACGACTCAACTAAAAAAAAACTCAAAATTAGTTAAGATCATAAAACGACTTCAATGAACATCATCCATTTTTCTGTAAAAAAAAAATGCAACGTTTGGGTGGGAATAGCACTAAACCGCCACATCGGTATCTTTGCTGCTCAGAGAATATAGGTTCTTTATTAGTAAGGAAGCGACGCTATTAGTGTTTCGCCTATGTTGCTGTGTGAAAGACGCAACGCAGACAAACATATAGTGACCGAAAGCCGGTTTAGTTCATTTTATTCCCGTACAAATGGCAATTTTACTTTACTTTTTTGAACATTCAAACGATTAATTTAGCGTTTCGACTTACCGATAATCTTAGTGACTTATTCAAGTTTATATCGTTCCCTGAATAAATAAAAACATATGTTTGGTGACCTGATCTGACTTTATAAAAATGATGTCATTATTTTATTCATTTATTTATTTTATTAGGTAAACAAACAGTATGTACACATATATTGCCAATTTCTTTGTATATTAGAGTAAGAAACTCATGCACACACCAAAAAAATTGTTTACACTTAATACAATAATTTAAATTATGTTCAATACAATAAATGTAAAAGAAACGAAATGAAAAAACATTTATATAATAATAATGTTAAATGTCTGCTTCTCTCAAAATTTCTATAATTTTTGACCTAAATTTACATACATTGTCACAAAAAATATCAGCTTCGGTAAATATATTGTTGTATTGGTCGCATATTCTAGGTATTGTAGATTGTTTAAAATAGTTTGTTGACGCGTTTTCAGTGTAAAACAAAAGATTTTGTCTTGTCGGTCTAGATGGCACACGGAATGGAAGTCTTTCTAGTAGGTTAGGAGAATCAATTTTATTATTTATTAGTTTGAATAAAAATGATTGGTCCAACATTATTCTTCGATTTTTAAGAGAGTTTATTCCATGGTACTGCATACTTTCAGCATGATTAGAAAAATTAATGTTTAACCGGTAATCGACCTGTTAAACATTATTTTTTTTCTATTCTATTCATCAAAGTGCATTCGTTTGTTTTTTTTTTCAATCTAATAATGACTCATTAAATAAACGTCTTGTTTAAACTTATAATAATTTATTTTTTTTGCGCTTTTTTTTCATGAATTCATAACTGAATGCTTTCGGTATAACTTTGAACTAAAAATTTGGTGTTCATTTCGAAAAATATGAAACAATCGACGAAATAATACGAAGGTGTCGCAAATTCCATTCTTCTTTTGCAGTTTCCCAAGAAGTTGATTTTTTGAGTTAAGTCGTTTTCGTCTTAATGATGAGACACATTTGCTGGAATTTATTTTTGAAACATATTTAATTACACGTTACCGAAGAAGATACTCCAGATTTTCACACAAATACACATTCTCCCTCAGAAAATTCGAATTGACTTTGTATGTAACTGAACATAACTAAATCAGCAAAATACAACACGGGTGGATAATATTTTAAAGAACGAAATATGGAGGTCTTGGCATTTACAAAGCTTATGACCTGTCATTGGGTGGTTTCAGTTGCCACTCCACACACTGTGTAACATTCGCTTAATGACTCCCTAGGGTAAAAAATCTAATATTTTGTTAAGTCGGCCTCGTGGTGTAATGGTCAGCGCTTTTGTCTATCATACAAGAGGTCTTGGGTTCGATTCCTTACATGGTTGAGATAAAATATTTATTTTAAAGAGTGTTTTCACACTAAAGTGTTTCATAGTCCCTGGACTGGTACCTGAAGCGTAAGACTGAGCATCTTACTTTCATGTAACAAAAATGATTAAGATACGCTGTGATTGTTGTACCAATGCAGTCTCCCAAGCACCATAAGGTGCGGAAAGAGAATGATGATGATGATGAATTGTCTACAAACATTAAGACAAACTCAAAATATTGGAACATAGTTGTATTGTAATTGGGGCTCAGAGCCCCGTGATAAGAGTCACCATTTCTAGCATTTGTTTTTTATGCAGTGATTGTTAAATATTATTTTAAAATAGATGAAAAAAGACAAAACACAAGATATTTTTTTAGAGAAGCGAAGATATAGTGTAGTATAAAAGAAAGAAATAACATTTCTGATTTTCGATTAATTTTTCTTAGTCGAGTGGCTTTTGTAAATAGCGATTTATTCCGCCCCCCGCGACAAAAATTTGTTTACTCTTTTGTGCTTAACAAATTTAAATAAACCAAAAAACTTTTCTTACATGAGAGTAGCTATCAAGTCCAAAATATTCGTCTAAAATTTTCACTATTGAAAACGCAATTCAGAAAATATGTATTAATTATTCAAAACTTACGAAATTGAGATTTTCAAAAAACAATAATCTTTTCCTTTGTATTTTTTTAACTGAATGTGTTGATTTTTATAAATCTATATATTTAAATAAAAATATAAATTCATGAGATAAATGAAAATTCAGGCTAATATACGTAAACACGATAAGTGACATCCATCAATCATTTGAATGACAAGGTTCATAAATTATATTATTAACCGATTATTGTAGTTCTAGTTCCATATCCATTAATCATACTGACATAGCTGTAATATCGAATGCCCCGACAAATAGATAACAAATTATTAATTTCCCAATGGATGCACTTCTGATGCATAGCACTATAATATTTGAATTTTTTTGTATGTTTGCTTAAATACGATATACAATTGCACATTACTTCTTTATTTTGAAGAGTTCGTAATATTTTGCGTACAATAGAAACATATCGTCATAATCATAAAACAATGACACATGTTATTTTTTTCAATGTTACGTGAGAGCAGTTAAAAGAAATTGACATATTATGTCACAACTTGATAAATGCACAAGTTTTAAATTTGATACTTCGATTAGTTATAATGTAAAGCCCATAGAATTAAGAATAGTCCAAAAACCGCATACGTGCATCAAACAAAAGGCAACTAAACTACTCTTTAAGGAGTAGTTTTACGTTTTGACCATTAGTTTCTTAGTAGACGTAGCTTATTACAAAACCATTGAATTGAATTCAACTATACCATGTTGTCTCATTTTTAAGTGTAGGAACACTGCTGGGATAAAAAAGAAACAGGATAGGATCACATTTCATGTTTGAGTAGCAAATGCATATGTAAAGAGCAACTGCATTACTTAAAAATTCAATTATTTTTCGTTAATGTTGCCAGGGTATTCGAATTTTTTACGTTACTTTGCTCATCTAATGAGAAAACTAACGAATATTTGACCTCTTAGATCAAACAATGCCGTCGTAGTCATTTGACCGACGTTATCTTTAAAACATTATGGCATAAAATGTCATTAATTTAACATGGCATAAAAATATCCGCTTTATGTAAGATAAAATTTGTTTCCTTTTTAAAGTTCAAAGCTCATTAATTCAATTACTCTTATTAAATTACCCTTTTCTTATCTAATATATTGTGTCAATCAATGTTTCCGCGTGTACAATAACATTTTAAAGAAATGAACAAATTGATGTTTTAAAATGTAATTATCTTACGTTTGTGCTATGATTATATTATTCGCGATCTGACAATATTACGTGGTGATTTTACGTATGTGCGCGGCGAAAGTGGGGAATTTTTCGGACACAGTGCGATGCATTGAAATACGATTCTGCGCTCCTTCTAGACTATTCTTAATTCAATGATAAAGCCTTTATATAACCTTTACAAGATCAAATATCAAAGAAAGTCAATGTCACCCTTTTCGCACATCTGTCTTTCTACAATTATGACAATATCTAATATTCAAAATGAAAAAGGTTTTAATTTATTAAGACTTTTGTCGATTTTAGATATGGATTTAAAAGAAATATGAGAGATCACTCTAGTATTCCTAACTATAAAATCAAAATAAACCCTAATATAAATGACTGTTAATAGAAATTATTTTTATTTAATGAAAGGGATATCAAAAACGTTCAAATTAAACAGAATAAGCCAATAAAGATAGTTTTCACAAGAAATAGGTACATATTAAAACTTAGAAAAAATGCTCTTAGAAATCGGTTTTTTACAATAAAGCAACAAATAATACATAATGGGCCTTACTTATAAACCTGGTATAAATTTATCTGGTATAAGTGGTAAAATTAGGATAGGAATACCATTCTTATTCTACCACTATAGTAAGAGTGGTACTCCCATCCTTTTTCTGCTACTATATCTAGGTGTAACTTTATACCAGGTTCCCAGGTTTATACCAAGTCCAATGTATTTTTTTTTACTTTCAATGATGAAATAATCGTGATGTTTAATAAAATAAAAATTAAATTAAATTAAACCAACAATGTCGCTGATATAAAAAAGGGATTAAAAGGTTAAGATTACCAATAAGGAGAAAACAGAGCCTAAAAACTCATTGTACAATTTTACACAATTAAGGGAAGAAATTTCTTGCAAAAATAAATAAATTGAAAATCTTAACATAAAATGTAATGTTTTTAAAAGTTTTGTAAAATATGTATGTATTCATTTAAAAAAATAATTATTTAAGCGGACTTATTGCTTAAAGCAATATATTAGAAGAATTGGTCAAAAGTTTGTGATGAAAAAAAATTTCAAAAATGAAGGGACCTGAATAAGTTCTCGCTATTTCCCAACAAATGGTGTCATCTTAGCCTTTTTACATCGGGCAATACTAAAGCCAACTTTGTCATAAGGTTTCATTATTAGGCTTGAAATGAAAGTTTGTGCTTTTTGCCGGAGTTTAAACAACATATTTTTTAATGGTGTTGAACATGTCGAATTTCGTGCCAAAAAAGGGTATTTGTGGGTAATTTCACTTTATTTTATAATCTGCAGTTCAAGCATGTAATTTTTTTGCGGAGACTCACTGCGACCATATTCTGTAGGAAACAATATGCAGAAACTAGTTTTGAAGCTTTAAAAATAATAATTTTGACGTTAAAGATAAAAAACTTTTTAGCGCCCCGAAAAAGTTTGAACTCAAAAAATTGGAATCGTTGCTCAATGAAGACCCATGTCAAATGCAAAATAAACTTGAAAAATTATTAAAAGTTTAAAACATGACAATTGTCAAACGTTTATAAGCATTAGAAATTATTGAAAAACAAGGAAATCGGGTGCTGTACGAATTGAAGGCGAGATACGTCACGTGTGGACAGCTGCTTCAACGGCAGAAAACGAAAGGTTTTTTGTTTTGTATCGTGACTAATAATGAAAAGAAGATACGCTACTCTAACCCAAAGCATAGGAAAACGTAATGCAAGCCCTTACATGCATCAATATTGTCGGTAAAGCCGAATATCTATGCTTCCAAAAATAAGCTCCGTATTTGGTGGGATCAGCTAGGTGTAGTGTATTATGAGCTCCTCAAACTTAATGAAACTATCGCGGGAGACTGCTATCGATGACAATCTACAATTGATGCTTTTGAGCAAAGCATTAAATAAAAAAAACGGCCGCAATACAAAGAGAGACATGACAAAGAAATTTTGCAACATGACAACGTTTGGCCACATGTTGTAAAGGCAGTCAAAACATACTTGGAAACGATGAAATGGGAAATTTTACCCCATCCGCCGAATTCACCAGACATTGTGCCTTCCGATTACTACTGGTTCCGATCAATGACTCATGGCCTGGCTAAACAGTACTTCTATTCATATAAAAATGTCAAAAAATGGCTCGATTGGTGGATAACCTTAAAAGATGAGTCGTTTTTTATTTTCACTTGTCTATTTGAAATTTTCGTATAAAATTGTTAGTGTACATTTTTTAGTTAATTTTTGTTTTAAATTGTGATTTAAAATTATAGATTCTGTTAAAACATATCCATGTTCTTTTAATTTTCTCAAACTGAACGGTTTGGGTCATCATTATCATTACCTTTTTTGCACCCTATAGAGCATAGGGCACTGCATTTGTAAACCAATCGTTTGGGTTGGTAGGAAGAAATTGCCTTTGGGCAATATGTTTGCCCCTATATGCATATATAGGGTGAAATAAATATTATTAGTTTGTTAGAAGAAATTGCTAAAACAAATAAGCCTGCTCATGTACATATTATGTAATATTGTATGGTAGAAAATATTAAATAAAAAAAATACATTCGGTTTTCTATTAACTCGAGTTCAATTCCTGGCAGAATAAAGAAAAAATACTGGTTGAAAAAGATTATAATATAAATATTTCATTATCTGGCTGGTTTCTGAAAAAAATCGTACATTTCCTTAATTATATTTTAATTGAATTATTTTTTACATCAAAACGGGTCAAAAATTGTCAATTGCATTGCTGAATTTCCATTTATTTTCGTAATCTTACCGTAAATCGAACTCATAACTCCCAGTGAATGAGCTAGCGTCTAAGTTTTTTAACCAAAAAGCACCACATTGGCTATTATTAATTTAAAATTGCATAAATAAAATTACAATTCACGTGTTCACTTCAAGAGCAACCCTGATTTATCTAGTGTATTTTTGTGACCACACGGGGTGGGATTTAGAAGCAAACCTCTGAAAGTTCTCTGAATACTAACTTGTTGAACCTGCGGCTTTCGAAGATACAGGAGTTAGGAGTGTTTCTATACTCCAGTGTGAGAGGTACGTGGTCGGAACTTTTCTCATTTATTACATGAATAAAACATGAAATTACCACATTCTTATATCAAAGCCTTTTAATCAGTAATATTAAATCTTTAGCATTTACAGCTTAATATGAGATTTACCTTAATATACGATTTTTGAAATGTTTTTCGTATCTAAGTTTTACCACTATGAATAAGTAAGTTTCCTTTGCCTTACTAAACATAATGATCTATATAGGGCTTACCAATTTCGTTTCTCGATAATTTATTACCTTAGGGTAAGATAATTAATTTAATTATTTATAATTATTTTTTATGGGATATTTTTTTTCTGAATGTTCTTGAATATGAGATTATGAACGACATACTGCGCTAAAACCCGTAAAGGTCAAAACGCACTAGGGCGGTTTTGTATGAAACTAATCCACATTCCTCTTTTTGCACACCAAACATGTTTTTGTGGCACCGCGCCACTGAAGCGCAGCTCTGCCGTATTGCGGTTTGACCTTAAAACTCGATTTGTATTCAGGTGTATGTTTTAAGATATCAGTTCTCTCTTACATTCATCATCATCGTGAAATCCCTATCTACACACGATGGTTTATGGGGCACTACAATAGAACACCAAGTGCAACGTACCGTATCAGTTATATGAAGGTAAGGTGATTAGTTTTACGTTTTAAGAATTAGTCTAGAGATAGTAAACCATTTTATTGTTAACCACCTTTAGAACAAATATATAGGTTGACTCGACCAGAAATCTAATCTGGGTTCTCAAACATGGTACACAAATGCACCAACCATTACGAGGCCTACTTATCCTCACTTGATTTCTCTTTTCAGTATGTTTACCCGAAAGTAGCATCCAGGTTTTTGGTTCCATATACTGTTTTCTTCGTTTGCTTGAACACAGACTATTAGATTATCTACCCTTAAATGAAAGTTTAAATAAATATTTTTGTCGGTCAAATTCAGAATCAAAGTCGTTACATTCTGCGTTCTCTTTTATTCAGGAAACAAACAGTACAATTACATGGTTTTGTAGTGTATAAAATTAGACTTGATTTTAATGGACCAGGGAAGTTATCATATTATATTATATGCTCGGTTTATAAGTTAACTAATTTTTTTCTTGTAGATACATGTATGATCAATCGTTTAAAGAAAGAAATAAAATAAAATCTCACGTAAGTTGCAATTTTCACGTTTTATTACATGCCATAAAACGGCCTTTTTTATCATTTGTTTCAAAACTAACGTTAAAAAAAATAATATTTTTACATTGTTCTCACAAACTTTTTTTTCTCTTTTGATGTATTTGCTTATTTTTTTTTCCAAGTATTATAAAAGGGGAATTTGGGACTAAAAAGCATCTTACCCGGTTTTTCCAAAAATACATATTTTAAAAAAAATAAATTCGAATGCTTTGTTAGCTATTAATTCCTAAATAATCTCAAGCACCTGGTGAAGTTTTAATTACCTAAAGTTATTTTACCTTTAATAAATCGCTTTTCAAGTAAAGATAAGAATTCGGAGAAGTACTTTAGCAAATTCTTTTAGGAAATTGTAAAATTTGGAAAACATTTTCTGTTTAAATCCAGTACTTACTCACAAAATAATTTAATAGAATGAAAGTAATATAAACTAATTTAATTTTAATTGGGGATGTACTCGTACGAGTAAGTGTTGAAAAACGTTAATGCATAATTAAATAATATGAAAATTTATATTTCAGATTTTTTTTAACGAATTATCTATCTTTGTAGATTATTTTGCTTTTTCTGGTTTGTAGCAAACATTCGCATCTTTTCTTCGTTTATTTTAGCCCTCAGCGGCTCTTTTGAACTGACCTTAAAAGTTTGTCTTTCCTTTAATTTAGTTAAGTATTTTTTTATTTTAAAAATCAAAACTCATCCCAATGAACGATAAAACCAATGGTTAAAAGGATATGCGTCGAAAGCAGTATGATAAATATAAATCTGAATATAGTTTTTTTGTCACTTGATCGCATATGCCTCTCCAAATATTATGCCATATAAAGGCAACTGCATGTTTGACTGATTATGCCGATCCAAAATGGTAGAAATCGAGATCTCGTATTCCTGTTTTACTCACCCCAAAACTGAACCGCTATGGATTTTTTTTAAGAAAGAGTATCAGATTCTTTTTTGTGTGGATAAGTTTCCAGGGTTGGTCGTTTTGGGGAGGAATACTTATTTTTTTAGTTTTTAAACGAGAAAGAAGATAATTTAGAAGATAAGTTAGTATAAATCCGGGTTTGACTCCGGTGAGAACACAAAAATCAAATGTATTTTTTCCAAGCCTGGGTATTCTGTGCTGTAATACACCACTGTAATTGGGCCTCTTAGCCTCCTCCTCCTGTTTTGGTGTAGTTAAAAAAAAATCTACTACCATCACGCCGTTTCTCCGTAAGAGTAGGCAGAGAGAATAGACCGCCACACTTGTCTATCCTGGCATATATTCCTAGCTACTTCCACATTCACACATCTTGTCATACATGCCCTTCAGTTCTGCCTGCTTTTGACATAGCCAGATTAAGGATTTTGGTTTATTAACCTGTTTTAACACTCTTTTGTCATCCATTAGTTCTTCATGACCGAACCACCTCAGAAATCTTTGATTTGACAAAAATCGACACTTTGTTGTCTCGTTTTCTGCACCCCAAAACTAAACCGTTTTTTTTTTTTTTAATAATCACGGTGAATTTTTTTTTTCGTTTTACATTTAAAAAAAATAGTTATAATATTTTTATACCAAAGTTCCGAAAATGGTAGATACAACTGGACGTTTTTGTTTACGAAAGGCGCCGTGGTAAGACAGCTAACTGTGAAACTAGTGTCGCGGTTTCGATTCTCGGTAGTTGCAAGAAATAAATCCAAGAATGATTTTTTTCTCAATTTGCCCTGGTGTTGTGGTATATTTAACATAGCTTCATTCCATATCCTATTTTTCACCTGCTGACAAGCCTCTAAAAAAGAGGCTTAGTTGGTTGTTCCTTTTAAAAAAAAATGTGTTTTTGGATGGTCCTAGCTCCTATACAAGATAATTTCCACTTTCCATTATGTTGTATCCCAACTTAACACAGGGCTCTTGGCCTAATAGAGTAATAAATTTGTAATTATTTATTATTTTGTAATATTTAAATGTATTTGTAAGAAAAAAAACATTTCTCGAGTTCCAAAATTCAGGGAGAAAATACGGAAATACGTTTAAACGTCGCGTATTTTGTTTTTTTTCACAAAGGTCAAGTAATCATTCTCACGTTCTAGTCCAAGAAAAATGGCATTGTTTAATAATACAATCATTTAAATTATAATAATAAAAATTCGTACATAGTTTTATTCCACTTTTAATTATAAATGTTTACCTTCGTCCGACTGGTCGTCGACAGACGTAGGCCACTGGTAAAAAATTATTAATAAAAGTGGAATAAAACTAAATACATATTTTTATTATTATAATTAAAATGCAGTTCCACCAAGAAATGTCAGTAGAAAAACTCAATACATTATAAAATCATTTTTAAAAATTATTTTTACAAACAAAAAGGCCCAATTACAGCTTTGAATAAAAACACAAAACACGCAGACTTAAAAACAAACAATCATTTAAAATTCATTTAATGAAATCATCCAAACCCTTTTGTACCAAAATAAAAAATATTGTTTTAAAAAGACTAATACAATATTAATGATTGCATTAAACATTTATAAATTATGAAATTTCATTTATATTTTATCTTTTGAAAAGTTTTGAATATCAACTTTGAAAATCCTATTGATCACTAAATTCATCAGTAAGTTGGGAAAATTGAAGAAAGTGTATTCTATTTTACCGATGCAAAAGTTACTACTAACCAAGAAACAGAATTTGATTAAAAGTTTACAATTGCATCTTTGAATTTTCTAATATCTAAAGAAAGTTGCTTCCACGAAAGTAATGCTTTATCTTGTCTAATATATCTGGAAATTAAATGAAAATTGTATTTTTATGTAAAAAAAAATTTAAACATAGAAAGAGAGTGTATGTTAACCCGCCGCCGCCGGTTCCAGTGATGTAACCGGCGCGGCGTTGCAAATCACACTTATTAATTAATATCTCGGCAACTACTATAAATACCACGTATATATTTTTTGTAATCATAATAAAACCTTGAAACAAAGAAAAAAAAAAACAACATATTTTGGTATATTACATAATATTAAATTTAATATTTTGTACATCAGGATCTCCAAAAATAACAAAATATGGAGTACTCTTTTACAAATATTTATGACATTCATTTGAGAGAAAGAGATATCATAAAATTAAATCGCTAAGCAGGACACACATTAAATTATAGTTATTTAAAAAGAGACAGTGATTATTAAGTGATTATTTCCTAACTTCAGGTTATCTAAGGTTAACAAAAGGTAACCTCAGGTTACCACACAGCAACTCGAGGGAGTTTTTTTTACAGTATGTTAAATCTACAAGTCTACAAGACTAAGTTAAAATCTACAACAATGCAAATATACAAAAATAGATGAAGTATCAAAATATAGGTTTTTAGGTATTATAAGAGATTTTACCTTTAATTAGGAAGAACAGGTAAAAGCAGTTTGCAATAAGCTAAGAGTTTGCCTGCTTAACATGTACCACTTAAAACCATACCTACCTTACTCAGTGCTGAGACTAGTTCACTTGGGGCTTATTGAGCCAATAAATCAATATGGATTAAGAATATGGGGCATGAGTTTAAAGTCTTATACCGACAGGGTCTTGAACCTACGAGAATAAATTTTAAAAACCATCATACGAATAATACAATGATAAATTGTTATTTGACATATTAACGTTTTGCGTATTAATAAACAGTGTCAGTATAAGATAATGTCAGATCATTTCCCTGACTGCAGTTTTAAATTCAAAGTAACCCACCAGATCGTGACCTTAAAAGTATCGGCACAGCAGCTGACGGTGCCTCGACAGAAAACTATTATAAAAATAGAACAAATGGGAGTGTAGTACCAAAACAATGTAAATTAATGCCTAGTGAAAATCGAAAGGAAAAAAACTTAAATACAATAAAAAAAGTTATCAAAAACATATTAAAATGAACAAGTCAGTCAGGTTCAGGGACTATGAAATATTCTGGTGTGAGAAACCATTTTTAAATAAATATTTCATTTTACCTTGTCAGGAATCGAACCCGAGGCCTCTTGTATGGTTGGCAAACGCCCTGACCATTTCACCACAAGGTCGATCAAAGTCAACTAAAATAAAATCATAATACCAGGGGAAAAAAAAATGATACTCATTTAGAAAAAAGGCGAAGTAACAGAATTCATTTTCATGTGGGGCAATAAAATATTATGAAATAGAAAAAAACCTTTTTTAAGGAAAAAAAATCAAATTTTAAACTTTGAGGTAAGACATAATAATATATGTGTTGAACAATTATTTACATATGATTAGAGCACACATAAGAATTTCTTTATTTGTACATCATTTTGAAATTTAAATTAAAAATAGTAATAAAGAGTTTACTAAATCTAAGATGGAAATAATCTTATTTCATTATAAAATGTTTAAATCACTAAAATTTTCAATACAAGCCAAATTATGTATGTAGAAGGGAAAATTTGTGTTAAAACTTCTATCGGTAGCTTACGTATTACGCTGTTGAGTAATAATAAGTAATATTATATTCGGAAAGGAAACGAGGTTTTACGTTAATAATATGAAGACTACAAAGGTTTTCCTTTTATCCACGATGTTTACTAAAATACCCTAGATCCTTTTAACTGTGTTATTTCCACAGATATCCAAAATATAACAATTTTGCAAAGGGGACATTTTTAAGATAAAGAATAAAAGCATTGTTTTGTAAGAAAAATGATCATCACGAAATTTACGAGTTTTATTACTCTCGTGAAACTAACTCTCGGGAAGGCTTCAGATGCTTCTAAAATTTTCTGGATGTGAGTTCTTTCGTAATAATACACCGTGAGTATTTTCCCACAAACGCCCTTTTAAATCTCATCATTTTACGCACCTCTAAAACAAACATTTATTCGTCTATTTAGTTATATACGCGTGCACACGTGGTGCCGTATCAACCGAAAGTCGGGGGTAACAGACCCTCATGTTTTATTCAACCCTAACCGTATAAGAAACGAAAGAAGTCCCTAAAACCAAAAATGCCACATTCCTCTTTAACATGGCTTGCGAGAATATCCCTTAACAATAAGTAAACAAGGTTCAAATCCCATTGTTTTTGTTTCTCTCATACATTAATTTCGAATACAACTCGGCGGTTTCATCTTTTTACCTCTCTGGTCAGATGATATGAATCCCGATCATATAAATATGTCCCTAAGCTATATTTTGAAACGGACGTTTAAATAATTTAGGAAAGTATTGACTTTTTTTGTTTTTTAGAAAAGTTTATCCAACATAAATATTTTGATTACTTTCTTCAATATTTATCCAAAACTAATTTGATTTTACGATAGTACTAGCGAATTTTTTTTGTTGATGATCTCTAAGTGTTTATAAAGGTAAATTAATGTAAGAATACGTAATTCGTTGTTTTGATGAGCTAGATTTTGTAAAAAAACATAATGATCCCTCTAATGTATGGGAGCGAAGTATGGAATTGAAAAAATGATTAACATATTACAACAGAGATGAAGAACATTTCAGAAAGGGTAATGTAGAAGTCTAGGCATCTACAGGGCTTATGACCTGTCATTGGCTGATTTAAGTGGCCATTTTACACACTGTGTAACATTCACCATTCTGCCCATATTTGAAAATGTATATTCTTTCAATTCTTTCATCTGTTGATGTTTGTGAAGTTAAAGAGCTGAAACCTTTATTTATGCGGATGAGATTCATCTTATTGAATTATTTCACCTACATACTAGGCAACGCCTGAAAATTTTATTTTTTTAATTTCTATACTTCTTCATGGACCAGGTAAATTTATCAACAATATTTTGAGTTTGTCCAAATTTTTGTAGACAAGCACTGGATTCAACTCACTGGGGAGCTGCTAACATTAACATATTACAACAGAGATGAAGAACATTTCAGAAAAGGTAATATAGAAGTCTAGGCATCTACAGGGCTTATGACCTGTCATTGGCTGATTTAAGTGGCCACTTTACACACTGTGTAACATTCACCATTCTGCCCGTATTTGGACATCGATATTCTTTCAATTCTTTCATCTGTTGATGTTTGTGAATTTAAAGAGCTGAAACCTTTATTTATGCGGGTGAGATTCATCTAATTGAATTATTTCACCTACATACGAGGCAACGCCTGAAAATTTTATTTTGTCAATTTTTATACTTCTTCATGGACCAGGTGAATTTATCAACAATATTTTGAGTTTGTCCAAATTTTTGTAGACAAGGACCAGCTCCCCAGGGAGTTGAATCCAGTCCTTGTCTACAAAAATTTGGACAAACTCAAAATATTGTTGAAAAAATGATGATGAAAGTAGGTTAAATTCTATAAAAATGCGATCCCTCGGGCGAATGTGTGGTTACACGATGTATGATAGGTGCACAAATGTCGAGATCCGTGAACAGTGTAAGGCTGAGATATGCATTATCGACAGAATCAAAAAAGAGGTGCTGCGTTGGTTTGGACATGTAGAGCGAATGGACAGCGAAAGAACGGCTGAAAGAATCTACGATGCGAATGTTGATGGATGCAGAAAACGAGAAAGACCGAGAAAGACATGGTACGATCAAGTCCATCAAATACTTGGAAATGGACATGTCAAAAGTAGTAATAATCGGCGTGCGTGTATGAGAATATATATGAATGTAAAGAAAGCGAGGTCTGTATGCAAAGATAAAGTGATATGGCGTTCTATTCCCTCTGCCTACCCCTACGGCAAAACAGCGTGATGGTTTGTTGTTGTTATTGTAAATAAACAAATAAAATTATTTGTCAATAAATTACAACAGGGATGGAGAATACCGTAAAGAAGGGAATGTGAAAGTCTAGGCGTTTACAGGGCCTATGACTTGTCATTGGCTGGTTTGAGTGGCCAATTTACACACTGTGTAGCATTCACCATTTTGTCTTTGTTTAAACAACCGTAGTTCTTAAATTCTTTCACCTAGTTAAGTAAAGATAAAGAGCTAAACCCTTATTGTTGTTGTGGCTACTAAAACCAGCAAATAGGGTATTATCACTCGGGAGGAATATCGGATTTAACCTACTATACAAATAAAAGATTTTTTAAAGATTCTCCTAGTGTTTATATAAGCTCTTAAAATGAATATTTTCATTCATTATTTTCGTTTGGAAAATAAGGTCCATCGAAAACGATTCTTTCGTAAGTTGGTTATAAATTTCGTCACAGAACTTCACGAGTAATGCATTCATTTTAATGTTGGTAATGCCACAGGCCTCAGATAGAAAAATAAAGAGAGTTGTCTATGCATATTATCTTAAGCCCCCCCCCTTACCCACTCCACTCTCCAGTTCCAGACGTTGACAGATGAAAGTGAAAACGGATTTCATATCGAATTAATTTGATTATTTTATGTTTTTCAACCTTTTCTAAATTAATTCAATTTATCATGACGGACAGTGGCTTTGTACAAGGACAATCTGACAATTTACCGCATATTGATGTGTTTATGATGACTAATTACTTTACAAGTAACGCGAGTTTTATAAGCGCCGAAATTCGAGGTGTTAAAGCTTTCAGGTAAGAAATTAATACTATAATTTATCATATAATTATATATATAGTGTTGTATAGTATGGTTTGTTGTTAAAAATTGCTTTTATATTACTTTATAAACATTCTTTCGAATTCAGCTTTGTCGACTGAATACATAACCTCAATGTGTGAATATTGTTATTTTGGTCATCCAACAATCTGTTTTTTTTTTGTTTTGTAGAACTGTTTGGAATTTTTTAATGATTTTTAAGATTCTTTTCGGTTTTACGAAGTAAACTGACCTACTTTTGTATAAAAATTTCCCTGGAAGGGTAGCCGGAAGTCGTTTTTCTCTACTCGAGGTGAACGCGATATGGATGTCAAATAATATTTTATAATCTCTGGGTTCTTTTAAAAATACTAAAATTGATTACTTAAATTTACAGTTAGTAGTAACATGTTTGTTAAAATTTTAGATCGACAAGAGAAAACTACGGTGACAATTCGATAGGATATGTCCAAGTAAAACATACTGGCGACATTTGTACCGTAAAGGCTCGTGTAACTCCGGAACACAAAGTACGAGCCAAAGCCTATGCAGTCACATTAATATGTAATGAAGTGCAAGAAACAATTGAATCATGCCAGTGTCATGATTGTCCAGCTTCTCAAGGTATTATATTACAAAATGAAACACTCCTATATCTTGACTGTCAAACTAAGACTCGACGTATATATTTGCCAACACATATTGTACTAGTCAAGGCCAAAAAAAGGTTAATTTCCTATTTATTAACACAGGTCGCGGGTAATTCATATTATATTTAGGAAAGTCCATGAAGAGAAGAATGCACACAGATAACATTTTTCATTATTTTCTGTTGTAAAATTTATTCTCAACATTTTTTATTAATAAAAAAGAAATATTGGCGTTTTTATAATTTACCCAAATATTTAAATTTTGATGGCCATTTTCAACGAGTTGTAAATAACTCACTATTAGAAAATGGAAACCAAGTTGGAGTAGAGTGGGGCTCGAACCTCGGACCTCTGATCCGTGAGTCTGCAACACTAGCCACGGGACCACAACCCGATTCATTGGATTTGAACATGGATTTTAATAATTGTACTCGACACCAGTTTTTCAACCCAGTATCTAAATTATTATTTTTATTAACTAAAAATCATTGTAAAATTTATATTTGAAACATAAAGTTTGTGATTTTTCATGTTAAATAATGTAGTTATATTGTTTTAAGTTCGTTGTGTTAATTTTGTTTATTTTTAATTTACAGGAGGATGCAAACATGCTTTAGCATTTGTGGCGTGGCTCAACAGGCGTTCTGAGGAACCCTCGAGGACGTCAACTGAGTGTTATTGGAGAAAATCCAAGATGGCTGCGATTGGAACCTCAAAAAAGTTCATTAAAGCCAAAGAAATAGGAAAGGACCCGCATCCCAATTTTGCTATCCATGCGTTAGATAACAATTTCTTTGCCGAATTTATAAATAAAACAATTCGGCTGGGAGTATTTAACAGCCAGTTAACTAAATACTACAGCCCAGCCACTGAAATTGAAAAACATTGTATTAATTACCTTGTGTATGAATTTATTAAAACAAGAGATATTTGGTCTGCAGATGATTTTATAAACTACTGCCGGTTAAATATGAATGAAAAATCATGTAAAATGGCAGCCAATGCCACCCTGCACCAAGCCGACTGTGCTTTATGGTACTCTGTGCTGATACTATTTTTACAGCGTTCGAGAATAATCTTCAAGCTGATGTACTGTATACAGACTTCTCCAAGGCCTTTGACAAAGTTGATCACAACATTTTATGTGCTAAACTTCGTGCTGTAGGCATTAGAGATCCCTTTTTATCGTTTTTAAAATCCTACCTCTCACATAGAAAACAAAGTGTAAAAATCAATAACTTCATATCAAATAGCTTCCTAGTAACTTCTGGTGTACCACAGGGTGCCCACTTGGCCCCTCTTCTATTTAATCTGTTTGTTAATGATGCTGCTAATGTTTTTTCTTTTACAAAATTCTGGCTTTTTGCTGACGATAACAAGATACTTAAGCTAATTAAAAATATTGATGACTGTGTCAGACTCCAAGAAGACATAAATGCATTTCATACTTGGTGCAAAACTAATAACATGGAACTTAACATCGATAAATGCAAAATTATTTCATACCATAAATGTAAACATCCTTTTATTTTTGATTATAAACTTAATGGCCAAGTTCTTTCGATTGTCACCTCTATAAGAGATCTTGGAGTGATCCTAGATAATAAACTAACTTTTCTGGAACACTTTGATAATATAGTAAACAGATCCTTAAAAATTTTAGGCTTTATTAATAGAACTACGTCTGATTTCCAAAGTATGCTTACACTTAAAACACTTTATTGCTCTTTAGTTCGCCCTATTCTTGAATATGCATCTGTAATCTGGTCCCCTCATTATGCTGTTCATATCAAGCGCCTTGAATCAGTTCAACATCGTTTTATAAGAAAAATTGCATGGAAGATGGGATTAGAAAGAGGAGACTATTCATATTCTGATATGGAGAGGTTTTTAAGCATATCAAGTCTTGAAAAACGCAGATGCATTGCAGATATAATCTGCATGTATAAAATTATGAACTGTCTCATTGATGCCCCTGAAATTTTGCAAAAGATTCTTTTTAACGTTCCCACCCGTAGACTAAGAAATAATGAAATGCTTTTCCTCGGTCACTACAGGACCAATTATGGTGCACAGTCGCCTTTGCCCAGAATGATCAGGCGGGTGAACGATCATCAAGATCTTGATTATTATGGTGTAAGGATGTCTTTCTTTACAAATCAGCTAAAGAATCTGTATAGTTAGCCTATGCTTTTTACTTAATCTAAAAAATCTATCATCTGTCTTTGCTGCTTATTTCTGTTCCTTATATTTTTTTATTCCTTTGTAAAAATTTCTTTTAATTGTAATGTTTATAATGGACTTTGTCCGTAAATAAATAAATAAATAAATAAATAAATAAATAGCCTACGATTTGGCAGGATAACTGCATCCAAACTCTATGAGGTTGCAAATTGCGGTACAGTAGATGGGACACTTATCGAAACTATTCTTGGTGGTAGAATAATTGAAACTGCAGCAATGAAGCGTGGTCAACTTCTCGAAGCGGAAGTTTTAGAAATTTTACAAAAGGACTTGAAAATAAAATTTAATAAATGTGGCCTCCTGCTTTCCAAGGAACTTCCCATATTTGGAGCCTCTCCGGATGCGATAGCTGATCATTTTGTAGTGGAAGTTAAATGCCCTTCAACAGAGTTATCTGCAAAACGATATTTTGTTCATGGGAAGGAACCCAATGCAAGATGTATGATGCAGATGCAACTGCAAATGCATTTGGCAAATAAAAAAAAAGCACTTTTCTGTGTGGCTGCGCATGATTTCGAATTGACAAAAAACATAACAAAATTGTATGTAGATTATAATGAAACACTCTGCAAAAGTTTTATAGATAGAGCTCAAATGTTTTGGTGTCTAGCTATATTTAAAAAATTACTATTATAAACTTATTTATGAATAAAAACTTTTTTTATGAATACAACTTAAACATTTCTCCTTAAGTAAAATTATATTATTTTACCAAGTGACTAACATAATATGGTGTACAATGGATAACGAAAGTTTCTACTTTATTATTGTATGAAAGAACATTTTTCGTTGTAAGCATTTCCTTTTTTTTTTAAATTTGTTAAAATCAACCTTTCTTTGTTTTTTTTATTTACTGCTTCATCCATTATACAAGTAATCACATATCAACAGATTCATTTCCTTGAAATTTATACTTCTTCAATTTTAAATTTCCCACTTGTAAGTCATGATGAAAGTACATAAGACAGGCAACATTAAGGTATGAATGTAAATAAAATGTGCATATATTTAGTACGCAGGTTTTATTTTATGAGTTACATTATAGTTACAGTAAAAAATTAATCAAATAAAAAAACATTTAGCCATGAGAGCATAAATCCCATATTTTTTCATAAATACAATATTGAAAATGAAAATAAAAGCACTTTGTTTATAACCGCTTAATATTTATTTTATTACTGATCAGTTTCAAAGCCACACAAGCCTCCTTATAAGGGTTTAATTTAAGTAAACCTTGATAAGAAAGCTTGTGTAGCTTTGAAACCAGTTCGTAGTAAAATAAATATTAGTGGTTAGAAACAAATTATAAGAATGAATAAAAAAAATATGTTTCATTTTTGGGTGATACTGTGTGTGTTGGATTTGTTGCGACGTTTCGGCTACCATTGCAGGAGCCATCTTCAGGGTAAACTGAAGCTCAGTTTCCCTGAAACTCAGTTTACCCTAAAGATGGCTCCTGCAATGGTAGCCGAAACGTCGGAACAAATCCAACACACACGGTATCACCCTAAAAGAAACATATTGATAACAGTGACCGTAAAAACCTTCGCACCTATTTGAATAAAAACAAATGTACTGCTTCAAATGTAAAAAAATAAACGTATATTTATATTTATGTATTATTTTTCAAATAGGTAATATTACGTTTACATACAATGTTTGCAGATTTATTCATTTATTAAAACTCCTTGCAAATTCACTAGTCCACACACAATTATTACAATTTCATCCATTAAAAAAATGTGATTATAATGGACACCTGCGTACATTTGTGTCATTGCGAATTCCCTGATTCTACTTATAACACGCTCAACGTGGATCCGTAATGCAGCTATTTGCTTGGCTCGCTGCACTTCCTGGGGTGTACACTGAACTCCTGCAGATACGCTGGGCGGCCGCACGAGCTGGCATTGCTTGCTTTCCAGAAGTTTGGATATGTTTTTAAATCCTCTGTCACCCATTATGTGAGTACCTGGTTGCAAATGACTAATATATCCACTATTTTCAACTATATCAGTGTCCGTTGCACGTCCACCATATCCGCAAGACACAAAATTTATTAATCCGTCAGGAGTGCAAGATAAAAGGTATTTAAGAGTATTTGTATGTTTATACTCGGACCAAGTTAAAGCTTGATTTGTAGGATCTGACGGCTTATGAATTTGTATTTCAAAGCAATCGATAATTGATTGCACTTTCGAATGTCTTGATATAAATGAAATAGGTAATTTGTACCTAATTTTCTCATCAGATGGCCAACAAATCATTTCTTTTAAGCAAGGAGCTAGAATTTTCACAGTTGTTGTGAATATCCGACCTATTGTACTTATGGACATCCCAAATTGAAGAGCAAGAATAGCATAAGACTCGCCAAGTTTAAATTTTTTTAGAGTAATCATAATAGCTAAAGCGTCACAATTTACTTTAGAAGTTATATATTCTATGAGGTGATACATATTTTTAGGTAATCCTAAACATAATTTAGGATTTTGTTTTAAAATTAAAACATTTCCCTCTCTCATGTTACATGAAGTCAAGTTAATTTGATCTTCAGAACCTAAACTAGATTTAATGGACATATCTGAAATGTTTTCTTTGTCAGACTCATTTTCTTCATCAGACACAGCAGAGACTGATGTAGAATCTTCTTTACAAAATTTAATTTTAATAATTTTTTTTATAGGTGAGCAAGCAATTGTCTTGTACTCTAGACGAGTTGAAGTCGATTTGCTTCTAACTGTAGGCATTTTTTGCAAACCAACTTGAATTCCTTTATTATGCTGGCTTAAAGGCACAGATATATTGGTACGTGGTGACACTGACATAGAATATGATGTACTCGCACAGGGTAAAGGCGCAGGTGTAACGGTGCGAGCTGGTGGGGACACAGAGAACACGCGAGGCACCTCGGTACACGGTAACGGTGACACTAATACGTGCTGTACAGAATACGATGAACTCGTACAGGGCAAAGTCTCGAGAGTAAAAGTGCGATGCGGCGGCGACATGGAGAACACTCGAGGCACAGAGTAGGACGTGGAAGGTAGAGGCTCAGGAGTACTGGGGTGTGGCTGCCATTGCGTTGAATAGGTATCACGTGTGGAGGCGTCAACGGACCCTTGTGCACATCCCACAAATGATGAAAGTGGATCTTCATTTTCGCCACTAAAAATATGTGGAATCGCGTGATTCTTCAAAAATGGACGGCCTTCCATTAAAGTAAATTTAAGATAGTTTTGTATATCTTCTTTTATCTATAAAATAAATGTAATATTTTATAAAAAAATTCATTGCCCATGGATCTAAGTCATACACATAGTGTACCATGATTTGTGAGCCACGAAATTGGAAATTAATCCTCACACTGAGAAAATTAAAATGTGAAATTTGAATTTCAGGTTTTGACATTAATTTGTATATTATTAATATGCTCTGAACGCATAGTTTCTATAAAATTGTTACTGAAAGTCTAATATTTCTATTCATTGTACATATAAAACGGTATACTCAATGAATTCGTGTTATAATACTTACATTAAAATGGTCCTCACAGAAATAAACATTGGTTTTGGCTGAATATATTTTGATGCTTTTAATCGCCCGACACCACTTCTCTGCCATTACTGGGTTCTTGGGTAAGCGAAAAAATAGTTTTTTCGGCATATCTTTTGATGTATTTCTGCATTTAGGCACAACGCATCGATAATACATCTTAAAAATGATAAATCAAAACTCGTAGCGTCTAATAATTGACAAGACGCCGCAAATGTAAACATACGACGCATAGAAAAAAGAAGCTATCTACAATACTCTATAAAATCCATAGACATTGATGAAAAAGAAATCCGATGACGTCACAAAACATTCGAAGACGTCATACTTGATGACGTCACGAGCTGTTTGTTTTTGGCACCATTCAAATTACTAGAATTTAATCCTTTATATCTCCCTTATTTCTTTACAGATTTCAAAAAGAATAATACCGATCGGCGTGTGATTTTTTAGATTAATTTAAAAGCTAATAAAAAAAATCCATGATAATAGCCCATTACAGGTCATAAGCCTCGTAAACGCCTAGACATCGATTTTTCCTTTTTTACGGTATTCTCCATCCCTGTTGTAGGGTTGATATCCAGTCTTTTGTTTACAAATATTTGGACAAACTCAAATATTGTACTAAAATTATGTGTAGCTACGTACAATTTATTGATTTATGTATCATGTAAATTTAATAAAAGTATTTCATTTCTATTTGCATAACACATTTTTTATTTTAAAGGATATTTCGAACAATGTACCAAAAACGTTTATTAATACAACAATAATGCATTTTTTCATTTCGCTTAAACCAGCCAATGACAGGTCATAGGCCCTGTAGATGCCTAGACTTCCATACTCCTTTCTCATCCAAGTTCTTCATATCTGTCGTAATATGTTAACATTAACAATTCCCTAAGGAGTTGAATCGAGTACTTACTTTAATGAAACCACATATTAATCTATTTTATAATCAATCTACATTGAAAAATATAGTTTTTGTTTGAAACATATGAAGACATTATCGCACTATGAATTTATTTTAAACCTTTGAGCATATCTTTCAAGCAACTAACGTAAATAATTAATTACTTAGTTTTAAGCCCAAGTAAAATGAAATTAAAATAAGCCCATTGATACCATCAAAACTTATTTCTATGGATTATGACTGTTATGAGTTACTATAGTGATAACATTATGGGTCGTGACTCTTTACTTTTGTCGAGGACGCTGGATCAGTAAGTTCGTGGTTAAAACCCCGCTCTACTACAACGTGGTTTTCATTTTTATAACACTATTTGTATTCTAAAACTAATATAAAAGTGCCCCAGAATAAATATATTCGAGTAAATCATTAATGCCGGAAGCAAACAAACCAAATCAAAGATTTAAATTAAAGTCCTTCAGTAAAAATTAAAAACAGCCTACAATCCAATACATACTACCTCCCCCTTATTGATTTTTGGAGAATTCGTAGTCAGGACGTTAAAAACTGAACACATGTTTATTGATGATGCATGTTAGTTTGTGAGATTTAAAATATTGAATGTATGTTTATTTTCAAGCCTTGACAAAGGAACGGTGGTGTTCTGAAACTGGTAGGCATATTTATTTATTTTGATAATTAACGCCCAAAAGGCATTTGCAAAAAATAAAAATGAAATACATGCTAACATACTAAATAATAAATACAGAAAAAATATGTGAAATTAGTTAAAAAGGATATTATAAAAAGTTTTACAAAGTAAAAAAAAAACAATAATAACAAAGGTATGCAAGAAAAAACAGTGAACATATAAACAAAAAATGCAAAGAAATAAACTGATAAAATAAATTCTGGAAAGCAAACAATAAATAAAGTGTTACGGTAAGCAAAAAAGACATTTTTAAGTTAAATTAATAAACAAGCAAGCATATATTATCACGAAAAAATAAGAAATAAAAACATGTATCTATGAAATGCGTATTTGCCAATACTACAATTCAACTTATTATAATAATTTAACACCGACTGAATACGTAGTCAGGAAAATATTTATTTTTAAATAATGTGAGGTTAAATAATAAAAATTTATATATGAGAAAAACAATCTACTTTCTCATCTCAGTCGACAGCTGTATTAGCGCGGTTCGTCCAATTTTCTTGATTTACACTACTTTTGTAAAGATATCTTTTTATTTAATTAAAACAATTCCAACAATTAGAAACATCGGTTTAGGGCTTTGGCAATTTGGTTGTCTTTAATTCGTACAGTTTTGAAGAAAACGATTAAATTTTATATCCTTCGAGCTTTACAATCAACTCCAGCCGGTTAGTAATTACCATAATTATAAATCATTTGATATGTAATTTCCACTTCTTCTTCTTCTTCTTGTGCCCTCTTAAGTATTCTCCTCGTTGGTAATCACTTCTAAAAAGGTCTCCCTGTCTTTCGCTGTGTACAAAATATGTTCCGCTCCACGCACAAGCGGAACACCAGTAAGACAAAAACCGGTGATTTTGGCTGGTTTAATATTCTTGCACAAAATACTATCCAACTATAAAGATGCCCTTGATATCCTCGCATAGATAAACTTCAATGTACTTCACCTTAATATGCGTCAGAATGCTGTCTTTGCTGTAGAACATTTAAGAACCAACGTCGAATTCTTTTCACTTTTGCCAAGAATCCTCACAACAGTTAACAAAATCTCCTTTAACAGTTTTGTCGACCTATTCCTACAGCACAGGCAAGCGATGTTATCGCTTCTGGCTTTAAGATGACACAATTGCCATGTCTACCTAAAGTATGCTATTACCATACCATCTGTAATTCTAAATTGTTTTTGAGATTATATATCTTGAAAGTAGTCTTTCAGAGCTTTAATTAGTCAGTCGATTGGTCAAAAAAAAGATTTATATATATGTTGTTTACTTATATGTGTTGAAACTTAAATGTATCTTTTATTATAGAAAATAAATAAATAATTAAAATGAAATTATTTTAATACAAGTTATGTTTTGCTACAGCGACAGATGATTTAACTTACACAAATTTTTAATTTCAAAATCGAGAGAGTTAGAACAATATTCTCAGGTGGTTTGAATACTAACAGTTTTCACGAAAGGGCTATTTTTAGGAATTCAAGTCTTACAGATTCGTATCCTTGAAGCAAGAAATAAGGGATGTTTTTTATAACTCCAAACTTTTCACATTTTCAGAAACGAAATACATAATCATTTGTTGTATTTAATGTCTTGTTCTTACAAAACTTTCCAGCTATATAACTAAATGTCTGAGTTTATTTTTATATTTTGTTTAAATGCTAGTGGACAGAAAAACTTTTGTTTTTTAGGTTTACCTTGAAACTCGCATGAAACATATTAAAAGTTGTACAATGTTAGTAATTAATTTTATATAACTATTTAACGACTTTTCTATGTCTACCGGTTTCGAGACGTACTCGTGTCTTTGTTTGGACGAATTACACCAACATGCAAATCCCACTAAACAATCATTATTAGTATAAGTTTTTTTTTAAATATAAAACCAACTGCTATAGAACCCCGCTCTACAACTATTTTATTCTCGTTTTTTATTTATAACTTATTTACAACTCTTTATAAATGCCCCCCAAAATTGATGTATGTTTTTTAAGTTCCTATGAATGAAAAAATGGATAAAAAGTCGGTACTGCCGTAACACAAACTTTCTCCATCTCTGCTGTAATGCATTAAATCAATTTCGATAGACTTCTTTGGAGGTGAAATTTAATAGATACTTTTTTTTTATATATTACCCTAAAAAACTTGCATTACATTGCTCTTCTGATTGCTTTTCCAAGTGCTTATAAATTAATATGAAAGGTCTATATCGGACCTCGTTCTCCCTCTTGACTATTTCACATTTCCCTTCTTTAGCCATGGTCATTATTCTAATCTGTTTCCTCAACTTTTACATTACAAATTGTGTATTTTGTTACCATTTATTCTCAATAAGGATAAAAATTACATTCTGTTTATATTGAAACTCGAATGATTTACAAATTACAACAGGGATGAAGAACACCTTAAATAAGGGGATATGGAAGTCTAAGCATTTACAGGGCTTATGACCTGTCATTGGCTGGTTTAAGTGGCCATTTTACATACTGTGTAATATTTACAATTTTACAAAGTCTACAAACATTTGGACAAACTCAAATATTGTAATGTCACATGATTAAATTGTGAACTATCACGATTACCTTTTTCATATCTGATTTTTATCCTATTTTCTTTCCCTGTGTATTAATCGGACTATTTTATCTCACGTTTTTATTTCTGCAAAATATTGTTAAATCCATTACGGCGTTGAAAAAAAAAAAAAAGTGTATTGCAATTAGGCACACAAACGTAAGCAATTTTTTTTTTGTTTCGATTAACGCATTTCCTGCGCGCACACAAAAACCATTTTAAAGCGAGGGATTTTCCTTACGGTTTTACTTATACCAATAACTTTTTTTTTATCAAAAACTGGAGTTATTATTTAAATTTTATAAGCCACGGTTCAAATTAAATAATTAAATTGCTTTTATTGTTATTTTCACGGTAAGCTTGCAAATTTCTATGGTTGGCGTTAGTCAGATATTTTCATAGCCATTTTGCAATAAATATACAAACTGTAACGTAATCTGTGTTTTATGAAAAAATAAATTTGTGAAAAAAAAATAAAGTGGTTATTCATTATAATAAAACAAATATATAAAAAAATTGGTTTTAGCCAAATAAATCGTTATTTTTTTTCAACCGACCGGTTTCAAAGCTACTCAAGCTTCTTTATAAAAGTATAATTAACTAACGAATTCCTTAATATTTTATTTTAACAGTGTTAATACTAATATTTAATAATAATTTTGAAGAAGGCGCTTTCAGTGTAATAAGATAAAAACATTAACGTAGAAAATTTCTTCCAGAGTTCTGTTTATTTTTGCAGGCTTGTTAAACTAGACAGAATAAAATCAACCGTCTTTTGTAGAGTAAAGCGCTGTTCATTTAGAAAACAGCGCCTGAAAATAAAAACAGTAAAAAGAAAATGAAAGAAAAGCGTTCAACTGTTATATCATCAATCACTATACGAATTTGCATACATAAAGATGGAGCGATTCCTCGAGGCGAATGTTTTATTTTTCCTCGGGAAACAATAATCTACGAGCCGTAAATTTCATATTCATTTAACCAACAATTTCAATATGTTTCTTGGCTCCTCAAAAAAGGGTGTTTCATGATGTACAGCCTTGGACATATGTATTAGGCACCCTCTAAATAGTTGGTTTATGATTTTAAGTGCTGCAATTTTTTGAGTCTTTGAAATCCTATTGGATTTTGTTGAGTTTTTATAGATTTTTTAGCTCCTATCCCCACTTTCTTTATTTAAGGAGGTGGTTTATTTAGAAATAATCAATTAACTTGTTTTGCAGGACAGTTTTATCGATTAAACCGACCTTTATTTCGAACTTTAAACAGTATAAAAGAACTTAATTTTTCTATTTCATGTTTAAACATTTGTAATTTTATATTATATTACATTATTTTGAGTTTGTCTAAATGTTTATAGACAAAAGATTGGATTTCAGCCTCTAGGGAGTCATTAAAATAAACAAATAACAAAGATTGAGAACATTTTATGGAGAAGAATATGGAATTCTAGACATTTACAGGGCGTATGACCTGTCATTAGCTAGTTTAAGTAGCCACTTTACACACTGCGTAACAGTCACCATTCAGACATCCATATTTCTTCAATTCTTCCACCAGTACAAAACGGTTTTTTCCTAGAAGGTCTATTAATTTTAATGTTCTGAAATATTGTGACTATATTTGTTCATCATTTAATAAAAAATGTCAGGTGAATGCTGTATACCCGGATTTCCAGAAGGCGGTTGATAAAGTAACTTACAAAATAAGATACAAAAGTTTGAAGCAATCGGTATAAATGGTGATCTTCTAAATTGGATGATATCTTATTTGAAAAATAGAACATAGATTTTATGCATAAATTAAGATGAATCATCACCATTAACTGTAAAATCTGGCGTGCCGCAAGGTTCTACTCTTGGACCATTATAAAAGATCGTGGTTCCCTGTTAGAGTGTAATTATCTTTTCTATGCCGATGACTTAAAAATATTTCGCAAAATTGAATCAACAGTAAACCATGCAATGCTTCAAAAACATCTTGATTCTTTAAGTGAATGGTGTTAACTGAATAATATGCACCAAAATTTTCAAAAATGCTATAAAATAAAGTTTACGAGAAAAAAAACTCAAAGCTGTTAAACTCAAAGCAAAAATAATATTGACCTTAACTCAGTAAGCACAATCCTTGATCTTGGAATTACTTTTGACTCACGTTTAACCTTTTCTAATCATTTCAATATTGTTAAAGATCAATCTTAAAACATGTTGGGCTTCATACACAGAATTTCCAAGCCATTTAAAAATGCAGCATCAATAATTTGTTTGTATAATTCTCTTGTACGTAGCAATTTGGAATTTGGATGTATTGTTTGGTCATCTCATTATGTGATTTATATAAATATAATAAAAATCGTGCAGAAAAATCCTTCATTCTTTGTCATTTAAGTGTATTATGGGCAAAATACTGCTCTGTTTGAATAGCGCTTGGAGTATTTTCAAATGGAAAATTTAGAAACTAGGAAACAAATTTCAGATATGATGTTCTTGTATGATTTAACTCACAACAATGTTGATTCAGTGTTTGGTGTTGAAAATGTGTCATTGTTTGTTCCCCATAGGCGTCTGAGATCACTTGATACCTCTTACCTTCCACTTTTCACAAAAAATATGGCATATTTTAACCCTCGTGCAAAAATGTGAAGACTATAACACAATAGAAAAAAAAATTAACATTGACATTTATCATGATAGAGCAAATGATTATCAAAAAATATTACTGCGTTTCTAAACTCAAATGTCTAATCTTTATTTTTGTGGATTTAAATTAATTTTGGTTTATTTTATTACTTCTTATATGTTCTTATTTCCTCTTTTATTTTCTTAAAAAACAATAAGTTTCTCATCTATAACTCAATTTTATTTATTTTACTCAATTTTTATTACTTTCTTCAACTAAATCTTTCACTTAATCTTTATTATTGCCCAAATTGGTAAATTGATTAAGTTAAACTACACACTTATTTAACATAATTTATGAAAGATGGTGGAGTTCTATAATTGAAGATATGTATAAAGAATGTTACCTATGCTTTTTTAAAAATTGTATGTATTTTATGTATCCTTGTTGAACTTCCAAAAATTTTTATTTTTTTAAATAAAAAAAGGGCTAAGACCTTTATTATGGTGAAGAGATTCATCTGATTGAATTATTTTATATACTAGGCAACGCCTGAAAACTTTTTACCAATTTCCAAAAGAAAAAATATGGATATTCAAATATAGGCAAAATAATGATTGTTACACAGTGTGTAAAATGGCCACTGAAACCAGGCAATGACACCTCATAAGCTCTGTAAATGCCTTGAATACAATTGTCTCTTCTTTTAAATGTTCTCAATCTCTGTTATATTTTTTTTATATTATAAGTTAAGTTAAGTGAAACTGAGAGTTCACAGATCTTTTTTTAATTTGAAAGGGTTAATTCAGGTTCAAATAGCCATAAAAATCAATTGCTCTGGGTATGCGGTCTTAACTATACTTCAACGATATTGAGAATCAAACTTTTGTAAAAATTGACTAACACCCAGCAGAAAGATTACTTATAGTCGCAAGGACTAGTCTGGTAAGGACTGTCAAAGCACATCTTCGAAAATATCTGCAAAGCTAATGTAATAAAAACGTTTTACTCTGCAAAATGAGGAGGTGTCTGTAGAAGTGTGGGTTATAAGATTGCAAAGCGATAAAAAAATCCATCATTTTCCGAGGTCAACAGGAAAAAACGGCTGAACTCGGCACAAGAGCACCGAAATTGGACGGCAATTGACTGGGCGAAAATTCTTTGATTCTGAAACGAATATCGAAGCAAATATATTGCAGAAAATTTATCAATTTAAAAATATTTTTTGAAATGTATCATCTGTAGGTATTTAAAGATAAAATAAAAGACAAGCCATATTTTTTTATCTTTATTGATTTTTGTGAATTGTGGTTTTATATATGACCATCAAAGAGAACTTGAAGAATGCTACCTTGATTGTGTAATGCCTACAGTACAAAAGGGTGAAGGAAGCATGGTTTGGGGATGTTTGGCGTCTACAGGCGTGGGAAAACTTTTTGTGTGCGAGGGACGATTAAATTCCAACACCTATACCGCCCTGCGGGACGATGTTTTAGAACCATTTATAATTAAATAATGTAATACTAAGTCCCGAAGGAGTGTTTTGTTCCAGCTGGACAATACTCCATGTCATCCTTTTACAAAAGTATTTCATCGTTTAAAAAATACAAAACTAACTTATTAACTGGCTTGCTCTTGACATCGATTCATTTGATCATTTATGGTCAATATGATAAATAACATCTGGTCTATCTAAACCGGAATAAAAAAAATTACGTATTTAAAGAATGGGCCAAAACAGAGTAATTTGTTTGTCAAAATTGGTAGGCAATATAAAAAAAAAAGTATAATATGCTCGATAAACAACCAAAAGAAATGTCCATAAGAATTATGTCCCAATGTCCACAATGTGTAGATTAGTCAATTCATCACACGACTTGGAATTTTTTGTGATAGATCTTCCGGCTTTTCGTAGATCTCTTCGCGACTAAACAGTGTGGGATGAAGTTGGATTGGCATGGTTTAGCTCAAAGTTTTAGGTCTTTTGTTTTTTTGAATATATTGAATACAATTATTGTTTTGACCTTGTTTGTCTTTGCTAAATAGTTTTATGTTCTTTTTGTTCAGTTTCTTCATGTAACTGTTGTAATTGGCTTAGGCCGTATAAATATAATAAATAAATAAATAAAAAATAAAGTATATTTTATCGATAAACCAATATTTCAAAACCATTGTTAGTTTTTTATAAAAATCCCAACACAAAATTAAATATCTTAGTTTATTTAAGGTGTATTATACATATGGCCAAGGCTGTACGAATAGTATTGTAGTTATTTAAATGTGTTTCCTGTTGATGTAAGCCACCAAAAAACTTGCTTTATTAAGCAAATAAAATGTGTAAACCTTGTATTACGAAAAAAAACATATTAGTTAGTGAAAAAAAATATTTTTTTACCATCGAGTTGTGAAATTTGTTTAAGGCTCATGACACAAACTAGCCGGCCGCCAACGCTTGTTTTTTTTTTTGAACTTATACTGTCCCACATCCTAGCTTATATTTTTCAAAAACATTGAAATTTAAACCAACGTGCGTCCAGCTCAAAGTTTGTCTCTGAGCTGACTCAAAATTGAACGCACTGTTGGAATTATTTTAAAACACCACGACGCGCTGAGAGTCAAAACTTTGGCGATAAAAAGCGATATTTATTGGTTTCAATGGATTAGAAGTACAATTCAACTTATTTTATTTGGGATTATGAAAGGGTTTTTTAGTAAATGTATATTACAGGTGCACAAAGCATGACAAGAAATCTAATTTTGGGAGTCTTGACGTAAGTTCCTGCATTCGTTTCTAATGCTTTGGAAAAAATTGTTTGTACCTTAGGTATTGACCAAACTATCCTTGTAGAATTAACAGTTCAATCATCAGCAATATTGCTTCTGTTGGAATGATGTGAAGTGGTGTTTTTTATATTTGACCCCTTTACCTGCAGCACTGACTCGTTGGTCAATATTTTTTTTCTCTAAATATAAAACCAAAATTCTGTTAATAGATTATATCGAATCATGCACTACGGATACATTATATCAAGAAATATACGAAAAAACACATGTATTATATTAGGCAGATATTATAAATGCAATAAAATACATTTAATAAAATTAAAGTTCTTTAATATTCAGGTCACATATAAGAAGATTGCCCGGAAGCTTGTTGTGGTCGGCAGCATAAAGAAAAGAAGAAGACGAGGGAAGCATCCCATGCGCTGGACTAACCTGAGAAAAACTGCAACAGGCTCTTTTTTGTGACATCTGTCAGAAATGCGGGATGTCGAGACAAGTAGAGGACTACAGTTTCGAGAGTAAACATGGTGGTCACGATCCTCAGTCGCGAGGGGCCGACTAAGAAAAGATATTATAAAGAAAATGGGCATTTTTGTTGAAAACGTTTCCCCAGAGTATAAACAGAAAAAATATAAATTTACTCAATAAAAGTACTTTTAATAAAAAAGATTTAATAATAAGGTAGTGTAATTGAGTTCGGTGGTGGAACGGAGATACAGTTTAAGAATGACTTTAATCTATGTAAAAGCCACTTGTATTTTGACAGTGGGGTAGCGGATTTGTGATTCTATTTTTTTATAATTAAAAGTACTTTCATTCGGTGTAACATACCTCAACTATGTACGAGTATACTCCGGGGAAAAAATTATCCAATTCAGATTTACGGAACCAGCGACCGCCCGAGCAATTACATTATATTATCTCACAGTATTTCATGCGGAAAATTTCAGTAGACAGATCTACCCACGATATCTACGTTATAAATATAATATTTCTTAAAATCCCTAGATTTTCATATGCCTCTGTCGAAAAACATCAACAGTCTCCGTTGACATTGTTGTCTAACTAAAACCATTGTTCGAACCAGCTCTCAACTAAATCTTCATATACCTACCTGTTCTTCTCATTTCTTAGCGCACTGCGCGCAACAATAATGCTACGCGTGAGTGCCGAAAACAACGTTAAAATTGCAGTACTAATCTAACATCAACCAAGTGAAGTGCTTAACAAACTGTTCATCGAACGAGCTGTACCAGCGCGCATTTAGACAGCCAGGTTCATACACACAAGCAGTGCCAGCGTCTAACGACCGCCAGCTTCAGCAGCCAGGTTCCAGCACACGTCGTCTCATCATCAGCAGGTTAGTGGAGTTGGGCAACCTTCCTACCCCAACAATACAGTCGACTATCTAAATTTAACTCCTTTTAGGACGAAGTATTCTTCACACCTCGTCCACTCTTTAACATGGCCTTTGAATTCGAATTTTATTAAACTTGATAAAAACCAGACTAAATTATGTAAAATAGTTCAATTATAAAATTCATTCGTTAGGTGATTTTTTCGATACAAAAATAAAATAATATAATTTCGTAATATTCACATTAAAAATTCATTCAAGATTATCATAATTTTCATTGCCGTAAATATTAAACGCTATAATATCAAGCTATAAGTTGTAAACATTTTATCAGTAAACACATTAATTATAATTGTTACAATTTTATCGAACACGCACAGCGCTGGCCGCCAGCCTGCGGATTCATCAATACAAAATCTGCACTATAAATACATAATATAACACATAATAAAATTACGCACATCTATAAAAGTGTTTACTACAAAACAAATACTTGCACAAAATAGCGAAAAACACCACCCGTATTTGAACATTTAATATACATAATTTAATAAATAACACAATGCACAGTTTCAATAAACAAATCAACAATGATATATTTTACGCACATCTTTTTATTACTTGCAACGTATTTAATAATCTGTTAAC
The DNA here is from genome assembly GCF_059751315.1 of Micrasema longulum. Classification (NCBI taxonomy): domain Eukaryota; kingdom Metazoa; phylum Arthropoda; class Insecta; order Trichoptera; family Brachycentridae; genus Micrasema; species Micrasema longulum. The sequence continues at coordinate 45,070 of NW_028279431.1, read as the reverse complement.
TACTACATAAGATACGTCAATCAATATATAACATTCGAATTTTGTACACTGACATCTGTGAAATTCATCTTTACCGAAAAGACAGTGCCACCTAGAGCTTGTAGTCTTGTGAAATGCTCGCAAAATGAGGAAATCATTCGATTTTGCTATTTTAAAATGAATGTTTTTTTTTTAAATCGCGCAATAATAAAAAAAACATAAATAAGATAGATACAATAATTTCTAAGGTATTTCTTTTAAAAGTATACTAAAAAAATTATGTAAATAATTAAATAATTACTTTAAGACCGGCAGATTACGCCATTTAAAATTTAGACTAAACTAAGGTATCTGGGTTCTCATATAAAGACCAAGTATTGAACTTAAATTTTTTGAAATAATTTAAAGATGATAAATTGAACATGGAAGTGGCCGAAGCAAAATCTAAATTTTTAGTTTTTTAATAGAAATACAAGCATTTTAAATCACATACATTTTTGTGACATTTTCCCTTATTTCTACGTTTGGACTAACTCTCAACTAAATCTGCATATCCTACTTGTCCTTTCTATTTCCTAGCGCATTCCACACAACAATAATTCTACGTGTGAGTACCGGAAACAACATTAAAATTGCAGTATTAATCTAACATCAACCAAGTAAAGTGCTTAACAAATCACTCGTCAAACGAGCTGTGCTAGCGTGCATTTAGACCGCCAGCTGAATACACACAAGCTGTGCCAGCGTCTTACGACTGCCAGTTTCAGCAGCCAGGTTCCAGCACACTCATCATTAGAAGGTTAGTGGAGTTGCGCAACTTTCCTTCTCCAACAGTACAGTCCACTATCTTAATTTTCCATCTCCTAGAATGAGGACACTTTGTCCACTCCTCACCAACCGCATTATAATCCAATAGCAATGTTGCGAACTCAATAATCAGTGGTCCGAGGTTCAAATCATGCTACATCATCTTACTCATTTAAAATGGCTTTAAATTCAATTATCTGATGTTCTTTCCATTAGTCAGACATCTCCAAATTACAATATTAATGAGCAAATACTCCCTTTTTCGTAAAAAATTTAAAACAATTTTTTTTTAAATATTTTCTCCAATTTAATTTTTTTAAATTAAAAATGGTGACCTCAAATCAGATATTGCTGATTTGTGCTTAAATTTTGCATATTTTTCAAGCAATGGTATATTGGCAATATTGTCTTGATTAGTAGGAGAAGGACTTTTAGGAATATTTTTGTATTGACTCACGTAATATCGCCTTTAATTCATTTATTTATTTATTTGTTTAAACCGATATAAAATACAAATACATAGTTCACAAATGAAAATGTTTATACAATAGGTATATTCAAAACAATTTTATTTTTATTTATGGATGTAACCACTCCACTGGCCCACAGGCACGTTTCGTAGTGTTAGTTTATTATTTATTTTATACATAATTATGCATACTTTCACATCAATTGTTGTGTAAAAATTCAAAAGAAATCAAAAAAATTAAAACAAAACTACATCAATAAAACGAAAAAGGATTTTTTAGAAACTAAAATTATATTCTTATATATGACACATATTCTCCAGCTTCCTGTCTATGTCATTCACTCCAAGATTTTCGGAATTTACCCTTTCATCACGGATGTTCATTCAAATACAACATGTTCTGGGCTTGGGTGACCGGCCGTTAAGACTGGTCATTGGAGAATTAAGGCCATAGTTTGTTCTATGCTGATCGATAAACAGTACTTCATTGTTTATCAACCTACGAGTCGGAATATTGAATTTTACTTGTCCTAGTAATGATGGAACATCGATTATACCATTTATGCCGAACATATATATGGAATCAATATAAGTTCTACGTTTTTACACACTAGAAATATTTGACATTGACTCAATATTAGCATAAGAATTATTGCTTCTCTCTAGTCCAAGCATCTACGCTACTTTTCAGAACAAGCGATGTTGGACTGATTCAATGTGATTTATGTGATTGACATACAATGAAGACCAGACCACGGAGGCATATTCTAGAAGAGGGCGAACAGTTGAGCAATAAAAAGTTTTGATTGTACGGACATTAGTAAAATCAGAGGATATTCTGTTAATGATGCCAAGTAATTTCAGTGATTTATTTACTGTATTATTTATATGCTCGTTGTTTCCCAGTTTAGAGTCCAAAACAACTCCTAAATCTCTGATGGACTTAACTACATCAATTTGGGAGTTTTATATCAGGTAGGAAAAGGAAATTGATTTTTTGTTCTATGAAATGACATTATTTTGCATTTTTTAATATTTAGTTCTAATTTATTTACTTTACACTATTGGTAAAAAGTGTAAATGTCTGATTAAAGAAGAAAACAGTCTTGTAAAGTTTGAATTTTTTTTTTATATCCACAGGAATAAATTTAGAGTAAGTAAGATCTTAAAGAGTAAGCTTTTATCTTTTATTTTCCTTATTGTATTACTTATTAACAGATTGATCGATGTATTGGAAGAATATTTCAAAAAAGGCTCAGCCTAAAGAATCCATAGTAAGTTATTGAATTTGTAAACTGATTTCAAATTGAAATTAATAAATAAGTAAATAATAACATGAAATTCTTTTGTCAAAAGATGGGCGTAAAAATAGGCTCACTCATACACTTCTAGAAGATATGAACACCCTTAAAATATTTTTGCAAACTTTACTTGCTTGCCTCAGAAGTATGAACAAATAATTTATCTTTATCAAAGCTCCATACTACGCAAAATAAAACGAGCTTAGTTTAACATTAATTTTACCTGTTTGTCAAAGCACTCGCATCAATTTTAGTAAACGTAGTCATATTTCAGAACATTTGAATACCTCACACATTTTTCCGTCCATAAGAATCTATGATAAATCTCTCCAAGCATGCGTAACGAGTATTAATAACATTTCATTTTTATTCGTTCTTGAGAATCTCTCCAAACGTGAAGGATTTTAAATAAAAATTTAGATCTAATTCCCGTGAGAGTTTTTTTGAGATTCCATGTAAATATACCACTAAAAAGTCAGTTAACTCTTGTGTGGCTGCGATGTCACACTAGTCTACATACGATACAAGACATAATATTTTTCTCTTATTTATTTGAATGATGAAGTTTTTTTTTTGTAATCTTCAAATGGATATTCATACATCAAACTTGGAAAGTAAAATTTGTATAACTATGCTGGATTTGAATACAAAATGTATTTGTTCTTGCTACGCGAAGAATGAATGTGACGTCAATACAGCAATAAATTTGTATCAGAGAGAGCACAAATATATAACTCAAATCATAACAAAAAAGACACTGTTTGGTATACGGTGTTTATGTGAAACAGATTCTGTCGGTTATTAAATGTGATGGGGGGTGCACGCATGTAAGTTTCCGTCGTATTTATGATTTTTAATTTATTTTGCAGTAAGAGGGTTTAATTAATAATTAATCAATCTATTTTCACGGTAAATGTATAGTTGCTAGACTTTTTATTGACTCGTATTTGTTTATTTTTATAAATTATTAGTTAAACCCGCCACGCTTTGCTGAGGCTTTGTCTGATATTAATTGAGGGAGTAAATTAAAAATCTAGCAACTGTACATTTACCGAGAAAACAGACTGATTAATTTAATATCTTCATTTGTGTTGCTGTGACTATGCTGTAGAATATAAAGAAAGAAAGTGGTAACTTTGACTAAAATTGATAAAATGGCAGCACTGTGTAGAGGTTTCATTCAGTTCTTGTTAAGTACAACAAATTATGAGCCAATTAAAAACGCATAGAATGTTCCGTTTTTGTCAGAACTTCCGAATAAAATGCAATGTTCCGTAAAAAAAATGAGTCAATCCATCTATTACTTTCTGAGGTTTGCGGCCACGAACATACAAAACCTTTTTTTTAAATATTTATATTTAGATGAAAAAATGAATTATTAAATAGTATGTTTACACTTTTTTATTTTTCAAATGCCTGAACTTAACAATAGTCCATATTTTGCTTGTGGTAACACAATATTACACCACCTCGGACATAGGAATTATTTACCACAGTCGTTTAAGAATTGAAATTGTCTTTTAAAAAAGAGTATTTATCATTTTTGTCCAGTATTGTAACGATCACAATTTCCTTACTTTGCGTTGTGTCCCTACTCAGTGTTGCATATGGCACTTTATTGTCACTTTAACTTTTTGAGGTCTAGATCATTTTTGTTACATGGAAGATAAGGTAATCAGTCAAACGATTCAGGTGCAAGTATATAAAACAATTAAATTTATCAGTGTAGACCCACATTTAAAAACAATACTCAAAGTCCGCTTTTCCAGCAATCGACAGCAAGAATAGAAGGCAAATGCGCCAACCTACACAACGAAGCGGAATCGTCTCCATTTGATTTCCTTTTCCAAATGTTTTACCCGACAGTAGCAATCGAGTCGAAAATACTCTTCCAGGATTCTGGGTCTTTTTCACATACATAATTGAATTCGTCATCCGCGTGAAATCCTGAAAGGATTCTGCGATTCTAGTCTACAAAGAGTTTAAAATAATTTTGTTTAGTTGTTTATTATTTTAGTGGTAGTAGAGTTACATTTATGCAGTTTCTGTTCGTTTTCATGATATTTTTTTTTAGTATTTGTTACTCATAAATTATTATTGATTTTCACGAAAAGTGGAAGCGTTTTTAAATTTTTTATTCGATACTATTTCATGATTCTTAAGCCAAAAGTATTGTGTACGTACATGCTGTTATATGATTGGACGCATTTTTTATTAAGTATGCCTAATAATAATCTTGATTAAGTTCAAGTTAATATGGTATCCAAAAATGCCAAATTAAAAAAGCAAAGACGAATGCGGGAAAATCAAAAATACAATACAATAAAATTGTTACCTAGTTACTTGAAAAAATAGTTGAAATCAACATTAAAAACGCACATGACATTACAAATAGCTTTATTTGACTTTATAATATTATGCACGTATAACTTAAACTAAAAAAAATACTAAAATATATATTTTTGAATTTGCACTTTCCACTAATAATTGTATCTGATTTTTCGTATTTTATTTTGTTTACTCATTTTTTTTGTATAAAGTCATTTTATATATTAAATTACATAAATGTATGTAAAATAACTTTTTATATTAATTTCTTTAAGTTTTCTTAATTGTTTTTTTTTTTTAACTATTTTGAACAATGCGGGATTATTAAATAATTGGGGTAAATAAGTTGAGACGATTTTCTAAATTTGTTGCAACAGATAGGGGAAACATTTTTGGAGAAAGGAGTAAGGAAGTCTCGGCATTTACAGGGCTTACAACCTGTCATTGTCAGGTTTAATTGGCCACATTATAAATTTTGATCATAGTTAAACATCCACATTTCTTCAATACTTTATTTACAAAGGGGTAATTATTCTTATTTTGAAATAGAGCAATCTCTTAATCTGTCTTTATTGGAGAGACGTAGAACTGAGATGGACCTTATATGCATTTTCAAAATACTTAATGCTTTAAGCGATGTCCACTGAACCACATTTCTAAGTATCGTTGTTGAAACCAAAACAGAGGGCTTATCTTAGTAGCTTGAGCTATATGAACCTGGCGTCACACAAATAAGTAAAGAAACAAAAATATAAATATTTCACAAAACCTTTTTGGTTTTATTTTTTAACCTTTGGAGCAAATGGAATAAAAGGGTTGCAAATCTCGTATGAAATAATGTAAGAGAAAGCGGATTAAACGAAAATATATTTAAAAAAAAACTGTTTGATACAACAGTAACCCCACAGAGTTGACATTGAACTAAAATTTATTCTACTATTTATATAAAATATTATATGTGTGCAATGGTGGGCTTATTTGTTTTAATAATATCAAATAAAATAAAAAATACTCATATTATAAAATAAGTCGTCTCCACACACCCGAAATCGTTTTAAAAGCTTCTTGAAAAAAGTATTCCTGTTGTTTTCGGTTGCACTTTAATTATTATTTTTTTTAATTTCGCACATTAGTAATAAAGTTGATTGTTTTTGTTGTTTATTTCGTGTAGCTTTGTTTCGCATTATTTATTACATTCATTTTATGTCGGTTTTTGCCATTTCAATACAGCAATGAAAAGATATTGTGTTAAAACTGGATAATATTGTTCTTTTGTTGGAAAAATAAAAACATATATTTACATGTATTCACGCGTTATTTTCATAGCAATTTTACGATAGGCAATAAAAAAGGTTCAACAATAGTTGCAGTAGGTTTTGCTACAAATCGAGCTATCGTTACCATAAAGTTTTACGTAGCCAATAAAAACCACCCTTATTTCTCGGACAAATCCCTTTGCCGAATGCCGCAAATATTTTGTACGTTCCATTGGACTGAATAAAACCTTCGTCTGCTTAGTTCTACGACAATTTCACTTACTATATAAAACGTGTTATATCTTTTTGATGAAATATCTGAATATGAAAATATAATATGCACGTTACAATGAAAAATTCTAGAGTTGTTTATGCGTTCTAATTTGAACTAAGCCAAACTTTTTTTTCAGTGCTAATTTGCTTTTTTATGAAAGATCTTTATTTTAAAAATGACTTTTTTAATTCTATATAAATATTTTCCAACAGTTATTAATCTATCATTAAACGGTAGTTTTTGATTGTAAAACCTAGTTTTGAAAGATAAAATTGGTATGAGTAATCAAAATACATTAAAACTTTTACCACTTTTTTTTTATTAATAAATATTTGCGTTCATATGATTCACTGCCATTTTCAAAGAATTTTAAATGACTCAACAACAAAAAAAATGAGGACTAAGTGGTAGAGTGGGGTGCGAACCTCGGACTTCTGATCGGTGAGTCGGCGACATAAGCCATGGGACTACACCCTGGTTTATTAATTCATCATTCGGTGTTAATTAATTAATTTCAATAGTTCATTGATTGATTGGAATTACATTAGTCGAATAATATTTTTTAACTTCTTAGCAAATGTAACTAATTGCCGGAAAGATTAATCTTACGCTTCACGCTTTTCATTTTAACATTTGAATGTGGTATTTACACTGGTGTAGTGTGCTGTGATTCACCTCCGTAATTGAACCTCCTGGGTCGCGATTATGAAAGGTTATCTTCATCGGTTTATACTGAGACGGTATAAACTAATATTAATATTTATGTACGAAAGTATGCATTTTTGTAGAGAAATTTAAAGTAATCGAATATGTTCAGAAGAAAAATTGTACACATATTCTATTTTTCATACAGAAAACTTATTTTTTACTCATCAAAATACGTACCCTGGCCTGTTGTGGTGCAAAAAAATATTCGGGGAATTAAACTTGAGAAATTATGCATATTAAGACCTAGAAATAAGAACAACTACCTCAAGAGGCGGATAAATATCCCACTTTTTATCAATTTTTCCATTTAATCATCATCATTATTTTCCACCCCTTAAAGTCTACAGGGTATTGAATTGGTACACCAATCGAAGCGTATGTTGATCATTTTTATAACATGACGGTCCCATAATCAATCTTACGCTTCAAGTGCCAATCCAGTGACTGAGAAATATTGCAGTTTAAAAACACAATTTTTGAATATTAATGTTTTTTGTTGATATTTCTTGATAAAACTCCATAGTTAATGATTTTGATCGAATTATAAATAAAATTATCAATGAAAGTCTTGAAAATGCCTACTCAAACGAAAGCCCTCTTTGGTCAAAGTAATAAAAAAGTTAAACTAAACCGAGAAGTTTCATTGATAATTTTATTTTTAATTTTATCAAAATCATTAACACAATTTTAACTCATAAAATACTTTAGTAAATAATTCCTTTGCGCCGTGATGTAAAGTCATATTACCACAAGCAAAAGACGGAATATTCTAAATTTCAGATATTTAAAAAAATATATATAAATATATTTTCCATAATTTATTAATACAAACATGTAATTTAACCTTGTTATAGAAAAATAAATTGAAAATTCATAAATACGCTGGTTATCTCACATGCATGTGTCCCCGTCATTGTCAATAACTGACTAAATATGTTTCACACAAACATTAGCCACAGAACAGCGTCTCTGTCTTTCTTGTTATGAGTTCTATCCGCGTGCTATCTCTTACTCAAATTTATTGCTGTATTGGAGTCACGTTCATTCTTCGCGAAGCAAGGATAAATATTTTTTGTATTAAAATCCAGGAGTAGTAATGCAAATTTTACTTTTCCAAACCCGCTGCAAAAATGTTCATTTTAAGATAACAGAAGTTCAATTTCATCTTTTAAAAAAATACGCGAGATATAGACTAGTGTGATATAACAGCCACACAAGAGTTAAATAAATGTTTCACGTCAACCATGTCGGAAATCGAACCCGAGATATCCTCTTGTATGGTAGGCAAATATGCTGACCATTACGCCACAGAGTATTTTGCGATTTATTATTTTAATATTTAATTACACAATACAGGTATTAAGATTTTTTAAATCAATTCAGGTACAAAATCCACATTTCTTCCCTGTTATTTTAGGAGTTAGGTGTAACGCTTATTTTTAAATAATTATTATTTGACTATATAAGTTCCTACCCACAGTAAAAAAAAAGGAAATCATCTTTGACACCGAATTGAGCCGACGAAAAATTAAGGCTCTAGAAAAAACTCTGCAGTAAAAGTGTGTTCAATAATAATGTTGATAATATTGATGTTTTTTGTTGATATTTCTTGATTAAACTCTGTAGTAAATGATAATGATAAAATTATAAATAAACTTATCAAAGTAAAACTAAACCAAGAAGTTTCATTGTTAAGTTTATTTGTAATTTTATCATAATCATAAACAATTTTGATTATGTACCAACTTACTGAGTAATACTTTTGAATTCAGATATATTATTAACTAAATCTTTTCATTTTCAAACAAACAAAACTCTTATTTAATTATCCAACGATAGATATACAAAATGTATATTCTTAACAGTTTTCGAGCTAAGAATTTTGGGAAAATTTATCTCATTACTAAATTAATTGTTAACATAAAAATAAATCCCTCATTTTCTTTCTGTCACGTCGACAAATATAACGTTTGAAATAAATCTTGATAAAAAGTGGTATTTGCTATCTGGGAATAAAAACAAGATTTGACGGATTTAGTAGACTATACGAAATTATTTTACTCGAGACAATAATTTATAACATTTTTCCACATTTCGAAATCTTGAATTATGTATGGAGATGATTTTTCTTTGAAATTTCATTAACATGTCTTCAAAAACATTTCTTTGTTCACGTAAAGCTGATGAATTTAAGAAATTTTCAGCTTTATTTCTTTTATGCGAGCTCTTTTCTCTGGCTGAGACGATTTATTTTTTATTTAGATGTAAGGAGAGAACCCAACCGAGTTCTGTGTATGCTAATTTCTGATCCAATTTGTGAGGAAATAAAAAGAGAAATATTTTGAGTCTCGCTGTTTTCAGATATTCATATAAACTGGACTGCATTTATTTGTTTAAAGAAGTGGTTCAAATGTTTACAAACGAAATTTTGTTGCCTGCCAAAAGGCGCTTTCTAATAAACCTTAAGAAGGAATATTTTATCATGTACAAAACTTCTTTATTTTATGGATTGAAAACAAACTTTTAAATGGAGAAATTTCAAAAAAATTACCATTTCCAACATAAAAACAATTGAAACATTAACAAAAACACAATTTAGCTGGTATCATCTTTGTAAAAAAAATATTTTTATTCCTCTGTTCTAGTATTTATTTAATAAAAAAAAAGACAAACAAAATGTCGCTATAACATTAAAAATTATAATGTTAGACAAATAACCGCACTACGGCGACAAAGTTTTGGGTGGAGTACCGCGCAATGCAGCGAAGGTGTAGTATGGGTTTGTTTAGTTTAAACCAATGAAATTAATGTTAAGTTATGCTACGACGTGCCGCGCCGTGCCTCTCTGAAACGGATTGACATTTACGTCGTTTAACCATTTAGTACGAATCAGAATGTTAAGGTTTGAAATAATAAAAAAAAAAAAAGTTTTTTTCATATCAACCTAGGTATTTTTATCAAACCCAGTACAGTGCGTTAGAATGTTTAAAAGGCCAGCGTTAATGTGCTAGTAGCTGTTGGTGAACCAAGTAAACACACAAATTTCACTTGTGTTAGTAGGAACGGTAGGATATTTTAATAAAAACATCCCGCCAAGACACACGAGCAAAGTTTATTGAAGGTCTGAATTAACTGGACCTATATTTAACACGAGAACATCACGCAACGGATTTATCATTTTAACATATATATAATATAATGTCGAACCATTGCTCTAGGGTTCTTGGTTCGATATGTTGTCACAATATAATGCCTTGAACATTTTTTTTTTGTAATATTATTTTGGTAAATTGATGAATTTGAACGTGAATTATCTTCATTTCCCATCAGAACGGTGAATTGGTTGTACAATAGCCGAACATATCGATAATATGTTAGAAGAAGGCAAGATGACCGGTGTTTGCCTAAGGACTATGAAATATTGCATTACATATTTTTTTTTTTTTTAATGTTTCATATTTACCTTGACGGTAGTCGAACCAAAAGACTTTTGTATGGCAAAAGCGGTTAACCACAAGATTACGATTGTACTTTTTTTTTACTGGATTGACTTATTTAGGGTTTTTACTTGACAGCAGCAATCGAGTCTAAAACAAGTGTCCAGGCCGGCTTCTCCTGAAGAGTTTTAAGTGGTTTCCTCTCCACGTGAGCAAATGCTGAGAAGTTCCTGATTAGCCCACATTAATATACCCCTCCTGATCCCAATAGTTTAGATAAATTTTGAGATATTTAATAGCAGAAAAATCCACTTTTTGAAATATAAACCTTGTATATTATAAGCAAGGTAAATAATAAAGCAACTCCAATTTAAAAAATAAAAAAAAAGTGTCCAGGTTCTAGGAATCTTCCTGCCTGGACATAGGAAATAAGCACGACAAAGGACACAGAAATGTTTATAAAAAAATAAATGTTATTTTTTACTCTAGAAGTAAGGTTTTTCTAACTTAATATAAATTAAGAGACCAAAAATGTATGTTAACTTTTAGAAAAGCAGTATGTTTGTATTTGTTTAAGATTAAAAATAGTTTATCTACAGAAATATAAAATGTAAAAATACAGTATTTTTTGCTGCAAAATAAATGTGAATAAGCGACATGGCATTAAGACAAATATTTTATATTAGTTTGTAATGATGTGACATTTAAGGCGTATTGCTGGTATGTTTGTGGTACCATTTTGAAGTTTCTAAGGAAAAGCTTTTCAGATTTGTGAATGAAGATTCATTACACTTTCTTCTTACCTATTTGCTTTACGGAAAATGTATCAAGAGAAGTGCTTTTTATGTGAAAGTTAGACAGCCAACTCCAATATAGCCTTTCCTTGGTTTTCATAAAAGTATTAGAGCGTCATATCTTCATCTTAAGATAGGCGCCATCTTTTAGCATTGATCGATAAATTTGGAATAGGTAAGCATAATCGTAGATAAACGCCACAGAAAAAACCCATTAAAGTTAAAAATTTAATTTAATTTAGCGATTGTTTCGTGAAATGTGTACTTTACAAAACAAATTATAATTGAATTTTATTAAGTGCAAGAAGAGGCGTGCATTCCGTAGAGGTAAATAAACAGTGCGTTCCCTGCAATATTATTATCAAAATATACATATATAACAAGATATTACATTTACCAAATTATTGCAAGAATTTCAAAAATTCATGTAAACCTCCGTGTATTTACCGTAACGTCAGTCAGCGTGCCGTTTTGTGCGCCTCTACTTTTCAACGGCAAAGGCAGAAAATTCAAATTGCGTCTTTATTTTTTCCTTTCATCAACTTGCGAAAAATGTTTATTGGGAAAGAAATTAATTAAATTTATCGTCTAGTGTTTTATCTCTCTTAATTAAAATTTCTCATTTTACACGTTTATTTTCAGAGAAAGTCACGGTAAAAATAAAAAAAAACATGCGGTAAATGTGTGAACACATGCGCGTGTGTACGTGCCCATGTATACTCAATGTACATAATATAAAAGTTGGTAAACCTTTTCTCAGGGAAAATTCTACTTTGAACCTAGATCGTATAGTTATATGACTTGCTAAATAACTAGCTACATCTGTGGGTACTGAAAACGTTAAGGATTGCCAAGTTTCTAACGTTTTTTTTTTTTACAATATGAGCTTTTTATTTCACTACTTTCTCAGTGTAAAGAGGTTTTCTGTTTCACGTCTAGACTAGCTAGGAATTTCCTGTGTTTAGGCAGTACCTTTCTTCCTACATCTGTTTTTTGTTACTGGTAATATAAAAAAATGAAATATACTCGCATGTAAAAATTACATAGTACGCCAATTACAAAAAAAATGAAAGCATAAATATAAATAACAAAATACAAAAAAATAATAACGAGATATAATTTAAATAAAAAGGCACGAAATATTATGATAAACAATTCAAAGGATATTAACTCTGTTGTGGCTGTAATGTCACACTAGTCTACATGCGAAACAAGTCTTGATATATATCTTTTATTTTTTTAAATTACGAAACCGTATTTTTTTAAATCTTCAAACGGACACCTTTACTTACGATTGGAATAGTAAAATTTGTATAACGGTGCTGGATTTTAATACTAAAAATATTTTTCTTTGCCTCGCGAAAAATGAATGTGATGCAAATAATGCAATAAATATGTGTAAGAGAGAGCACAAAGATGAAACTTAGCAAGAAAGACAGATTCCCTGTTTTGTGGCCGGTATTTGTGAGAAAAGAGATTTATTCGGTTATTGAAAGTAATGAATTTATAATTTTCATATATATTGCTTTAACAGGGCTAAATGTTACGTTTATTTTTTAAAAATATTGAAAAAGAATTAATTAACAATGTGTTTCCACTTTTTTTTCTTAAATTCAGAATATTCCGTTTTTTGCTTATGGTAAAACGACGTTACAACACCGCACGCAAAGGAATTATTTACCAAAGTCTTTTAAGAGTTAAAGGGTATACTTTTAATTCACCTGCTCACCATTTGTACAGTATTTTTGTTGATACGTCATGGGTTTGGCATCCCAGGATTATCAAGACAAACTGATGTCTCAACAAAAATAAGAGGATTGGTATTTACAGAGCTTATTTCCGGTTTTGACTGATTTAACCCTCTCTCGTGTGCTAATTAAAATTTGTAAGATATTTATGAATTATTTTCTCACGTCTACCAAAATTAAACACCGGCGAGTTCATTTTTTAATTGCTGGTTTTCCTAAGAACGTCTATGTTTTTTTCTATTTATGTTGGTAGCCGGCATTAAACTAAAAAGTTTTATTTTTTATTTTTACAGCTGTTTTCTTGCTGGTTTGTTTGTTTTGAAGCGATTTCTTGTCGTCTTTCTAAATTATATTTAAGACAAGATTAAAATAAATATAAGTTATACATATGCATGGAGTGTTTTATGTTTTTTTATAATGTTTTATATGTATTTGGTATAATGATTTAATCGTGTTTAATAAGGCAAATTTCAAAATTATATAAAACTAGCTAAGATATATTTAACTGTAGTAAACCAATTTTTTAAAAAGAAATTCCTAAACCGTTTTTTACAAAATTCTGTTTTTTATCAAAATTTGTTTTCACATTATAAATTTAAGATGTTTCTATTCGCTCGTATCAAAAACACACTCTCCCTGTCCATAATCCCACCCTCACACCCATATACACTTATACTCATATTCACATACCTACCAAAACCACACTCCACTCCCTTAACCACGCATTTTCACACACAAAAACTCACACACATGTACTTCTTTATTAAAATCTAACTGAACTGGATTTTTATAATTGTATTTATGTGGAAAACTTGTCGGCTTTTTTTTACGTTCTTTTTATAATTTTGTACATGTTTTTTTGTATGGCTTTTGTTTTTATTAATAAATAAAATAAAAATAATTCGAAGCGATTAACATTAAACAGCGAAGTATTTGTAAATTAAAATAATAAAAGTCAGCCATTGCTGGCTTTTTAAAATATTTTTATACGGGAGTTGCATTATTTTTTACCTTTTTTAAAATAAACAAGGTTTATATTTCAAAAATACGTTTTTTCTGCAGTTAAATTGCTTTAAATTTAAACTAAGTTTTTGGGATAAGGAAGGATATTCTTGAGTGAACTAATCAGGATTTTCTCAGCATTTGCTCATGTGGAGAGAAAACCACTTAAAACACTTAAGGAGAAGCCCTCCTGTTCCACTAAAAGAGTGTTCGGCATTTTGTTCTTTTGGCTTATTTTACCAATTGCTGCACTATATTGACAATGTACAATACTACCTCTTCTGTTAGTTTTTTTTACCTATCACCAGTGGGATGTCGTTAAGATATTCACCTAGGATTCTGCATCGTGCCTCAAGCTGTTGTCTTTGAAAGCTGAAAAAGGGTCAACGCATCAACAGCTATTGCTTTCTATTACATGCTAGTTGATCATATAATCAGCTCTGTGGACCTTGAATTTGAATTTGTTTCAAAGGCCTTGACTAATTAAGATTTCGGCTGCGCTGTATTAGTTATCCATATAGCAAAAAATACATTTTTATGAATCACTTTGTAAAGCATCCGTGAGGGTTTTCATTACAAATATGTCTCTTTATAAGTGTAGGTGGAATTTAAGTTTTCTTAAAAAATAAGAAAGTCGAAATGTAACAACTGTAAGCATGTTTAATTATATTAATAAAAATAATTTTAAAAAATTACTATAAGATAGACATATCAAATTTCGGAATAATCGGCGCGCGTGCCAAAAAAGTGAACGTAAATGAAACATGGTCTGTATGCAAAAACATAGTTATATGGCATTCAATCCTCTCTGCTGATTTCTACGGGGAAATGGCGCCAAATAATGGTTTGTTTTTTTGTGAAAAACTTATTATTTTTACAACATTATATGTTTATTCTAATCCTGATTCTTAATCTAAAAATAATAAGACCTTTACATTTCATAAAAAAATAACACTAGGTCTTTGTTAAGACACCGGTTTGGGAAAATTTCATTTCCTTTAATCTATCTTACTCGTTTATTTATTTTAAAGTGAAATAGCAATTCCCAGACACTTGCAAATTAATAATTTATTTTCCAAATGATGAAATCTCGCTTGGGGATAAATTTAATTACTAAAGCGACCGGCAAATTTGTTTTAGGTACTCCCAGGAAATTTTAAATCTAGTTAATTGATTTATTTACGCATCTTCGCGAAGTTAATTTAATTTTTCAATTTTAGTGCCTAATATTGAGATTGAGTACCTATGTTTTTCAGTTTTTAATATCACCATAAAAAATCTCTTAAGAGCAATAAATGAAAAAGTTAATAATTTTATTTATACGTTCGTAATTTAAAAACGGAAAAATAAGTGAAAACATATTTTTTGGTTTTATTTATTAAAGCTTCAGAAGAAAACATTATGTAATTGAATTAACAATGTTTTTCATTTTGGATGACAATGGAAGACATTTCACAATTTTAGTTTAGTTTGATTTTTTTCTGTTAATATAAATTTATACATAAAACATGAAAAATTAAATAAATAGTGCACTGGAGCAGATCCTGTAGAAAATTCTGGATATACCATAAAAACAGAATGTGCAGCGATAAACTGGTGTCTACAGCAGCCAAAAAAATATCTTCCAGACGGCGCTACCTGGAAGGCCCCCAAAGCGACGGAAAGATCCTCCAGAAAGGCCCTCATCGCTTGACGTTGAGTAATCTGAGAAGAAAAGATAAGCAGATCTACGAGAAGACGAAGAATAAGGAAAAAACATCAAAACAGCGCACATAGCAGCGATTTTATGTCCCATTTGAAAAATAGATGTCCGAATAAGTGAACAGACATAATCATCACCATCATCATTCCGCGTCAGCTAACTAGTTGGTGCTTATGGGGTCCACAAAGATCTTTCTGTTGACTGTCAACTCCTGAGCATCTTCGCAAGCCAGGTTCGCATTGTGTAGTATTTTTTTTGGTTGAACTGGGCTAACTGGGTTAAATTATGGAATGAATTCTCATGACAAAAAATGATTTATATTAGTGTTACATAATTTTATTATTTTTCAAAAATAGTACTATAGTTTTGGAAAAGTACTCCTTCCATCAACAGGCGATAATTTATATAGTACATACAAAATATTGTTCACGGTGTCATTATAGAATCTATACAATACACATCTTACTTCAGGTTCCATAAACAAATTTTTTGGTGATGGAACTTGACGTAAGATGGTTATTCCACTTATCTAAGACATATATGTGAATAGTTGTTTAAAGTACAGTATGATTGGAGAAGTGCTCTCCTTAAACTGTAGTAGCGTTCTTGCTAAAGCATAAAATAGTGGTACACAAATACCAAAGTTTCACTATGATTTATAGTGAAGTGTTACAGAGTAAATGCCAATTCAATTAATAAAAAAATAATCTTGAATTATTGTTGCTTTTTCATCGAAATTGATAAAATGTTTGCGAAAAGACAGATAAAACGACTCATATTGCCCATTTTGACGAGCGCCACAAATATTTCATCAAACATTTTTAACGTGTACTTTTCTAGTTTGCAATTGGCCCTTAGTACAACATAACATAACTGGAATTGATTCAGATTATTTTAAATGAAAAATTAATCTAAAGCTGATAACAAATGAAAAATTTCATGGAAAATAGTAGCATAAATAGACTAGAATATTACAAGCAAGTATAGAGTAAAAATACTCATTATTCCTAGATAGATCGGATAAATATCAAATATTGCGTAACAGATAGTAAATCACGAAATATATGCAATAACTCAAGACAAAGGTTTACATATCTACGTAGTTCACCTGTTTATCTGTCTAATTCATTGCCATAGAAACGATACTAACTAACCGATATAAAAGTCTTTACATTTACATTTTTTAATAAAAAAAATATTAAGAAATGTAACTGAGACTAATTTTCTACTTATTCAATAAATTCAATGTATATTTCTGCAAAGCATCACGTCTGATTACAATGAAAATTCATTCGAGAAAAAGAGACGGAAGCCACGAATTAAAATGCCATTTTCTTCGGACTAGCAACGTGTTTATTCAATCATTTCATTTATCAAAAGAGGAAAGCACCCATATTTCGGATACCTTCATAATGCAGAATTAAAAATATGAAATTTACGATTTACGGTTTGGCATTATCTATTACTTCTTTGTATTCGATTGATTCTAAAAAATTAAACACCCATCGAAATAAAATAAAAAATATTGCAAAACCTTTTTTTAGGGTGGAGAAAGTAGGGCCTTAATTTCGGATCCAGTAGGTGCCTTATTTTGGATACAACTGACAAGGTAAGAAAATAGCCAATGAGAAAAACATTATTAGAAACTTTTTTTTGGACGTTTCGGGCAAATAAATTAGACTTTCTTGTTGAATCTTGTAAACTTCCAGTAATTTAACTTGAAACATTAATTACAATCAGCCCAATTTTTTATCTGTATCTTCTTAGTATAACTCTAGGCACCATACACTTGGCATATTCAGGACCTTTAAAATTCCGGTTCGATTCATTAGAGAAGGCTAATTGGTAGTTACTTTTTAAAAAATAGTTTTCTTGGCGTCGACTGCTTTCTGATACCCGTCTTTTATTAGAAACGGTCTTAGAGTAATCGAAGTGTGCCAAAAAAAGGAAAATGTCGAAAATATTTTTCAGCTTGTATGTCTTATTTTTTTTATTTTATTTTTTTTATTTAGAAAACATACAGTCATACAAAATAAGTACTAAGAACAACAATTTTTTAACATAAAAAGACCAATTAAGTTTTCATAAATTAAAAAGATATAAACATTAAATGTGACAAAAAATAAAAAATAAATAAGAATTTTAAGTGAGAAAATTGTTGACATTTGCGTTTTCCATGGAGGTAATAAATTAAAATAAATAAAAGTACCGAATGTACACTCCGATCCATCTACGCACACACATGAACGCACATATAAAACATACACAAACATATACATTACATGTGGCACATATACATAGCATAAACCACTCAAGATGTACATTCAGCAACTATCCCAAATAATCGACCCCATGAAGAAATTTTCTGTACAAATGCAACGTGCAGTTAAAAATGTCTACATCAATACTGAGTCCGTTATAATTTCTACAGGTACGTCTAATGAATGAATTCGATATAATGATGTCAATATAACCTAATTAAATTTGACGTTTAATCACCTTGATTTTGCAAGAAGACGATGAGACCTTTAAATTAAACTATTGACTAAAGTAATGATGCTAAAAACTTATTGTTCAACTCAGCTTGAACCCGATATCTACAAAAAAACTTTCATAAATCTGAATATTCTTCGTCCTTAACACGTAGCTTCAGCGATGACGGCGAGAACACAGATGCAATATGGCGGCCAGAGTTTTAACCGAGAATAGATAAAAATACCATCCAGATAATGGTCTCATCGCGGTATCCAAAATTAAGACTCCAAACGAAATATGGGTACTTCCTCTGTCAATATATTTTATTAGGGTGACGGGAATTTACTCCAAACCAAAAACTGATTTTACCGTGGAATGCTGACTACTTACTAAACTGGTAACATAAAGCTGTGAAAATTTTAAATTGCTGCTTTTTAATTTCAGCAGGTAAATATATTAAATTTTGTGAATAATTTAATAGTCGGTTAGGGTAACTTTTTTAAACTTCACTTTGTGTCGTGCAACTGACCCTTAGCAAATTTTGCATTGAAACAAACGATATTTTTTATATAACCTACTGTGCTACACTGTTTACCGTTGCCAAGTACCAATCTATTGTTTTCAATTTTAAATGAAAACAAGATCCGTGACTACGCGACAAATTTCAAGCTAGAAGGAAACCAATCTCAATATAAGCTTCGAAAGCATTTCCTGAGTCGTTGATAATTAAAATAAATTGCCACTGATGTGGGTCTTCTCAAGTAAGTATTAAGGTGTTAATATATATTTACTACTTGGAGGGTTGAATCAGGTTGTCCCGCGGCTAGTGTTGCGGACTTACAGACCAGAGGTCCAAAGTTTGAACCCTATTCTACCCCAGTTTGATTTCTATTTCCAAACAATGAGTTATTTACAACTTTTTGAAAATGGCCACCAAAGTTGAAATATTTGGTTGAATTATAACATATTATATTTTAAAGGCCATATCATGTACGAATAAATAAGTTTTTTATAATTAAGATTAAAATTAAATACAGATAGTCATAAAAATATTAATATTTATGTTTATTTGAAATAAGAAAATAGTTAAAAATCCACTTACAATTACATTTCTTTTCTGTTTTAACGCATTTCTTTTCATCATTTTTTTTCTATATAAAATATATGTTTCTTAAAAATATACACTCTCTGCCTTACTAGGAGACACCTGTTATTCTAGTTGCTCCCTGATGGTAGAAATATGTCCATATAGAACAATTCATATATCTCTTATATGAGAATACATTATTTGTAGTGCCTAATCACTGTCGGTACATATTTTAGCATTTGAGCAGTTTATGCCAATTTGAAGTAATTAGTTTCTAAAAATGACTCATGGAGATTAGTTTTGAGTAGAACTGTTTGGCACCGTTTGGCAATAAAATTATTATCCACTACAAACCCTTACATCATAATTATTAAATGTAATTATTATCAGTTTTTAAAAAAAATAATTTTTTGTAATATATGACACAACGTAAGTTTTATTAGTTATTTTTGTAAATATATTGTATAGGTAAAATAACAACTTTTTTTATTGAAATTCCCTGACATGACGGTAGAAATTCGTGCTGTAATACGTTATCAATTCAATCTGTTAAAAACATTTTTTTTAAGTTCAAAAACTCAACCAAATTTATGTTCAGAGAACGAAGAGTTAAAATAGACTTTTTATGCTGGAACAAAAATGATTTACTGGAAATACCAATAATAATACAAACTGGTGATATCATCATCATCATTCATTTTCCGTACCTAATGGTGCATAGGGCACTGCATTGATTCACCAATTGCAGCCTATCTTGATTATTTTTGTTACATCAAGGCTTAACTTATATAAAAAAGTCTTAGTGATCAGTCTCATGCTTCTGGTACCAGTTCAGGGACTATGAAATATTATAGAGTAAAAACACCTTTTAAAATGAATATTTCATTTCAACTTAACCATGTTGGGAATCAAATCCGAAACTTTTTGCATGGTAGGCAAACGCGCCGACCATTAATTAGACCACGAGGCTGACAATTACACTGGCGATAAATGAACAGTTAATAATTACATTAGAATTTAAAAACCCACCCTTATTAGCCCCCTTAGTTAGACCCTGTACATGTAATGAAACAATAAATATTTTTCATATAATAGAAAATTCTCTTAAAGTACACCGCCAACACATGTTTCAATAATTTGTCTCACTCTGTTCCATTGCAATATTGCGTATTGTATCTTTTTCAACTTATTTTTAAATGTACCTTCACTTAAGATAATATTGAGTTTTATATAAATTATCTTTACACTGTATAATATTCACCAGTCTAAAGATGCCCATTAGAGGGTAAAAGCGCTAATTGGTCAAAATAAATAAGTGGAAGTATACCAAGTATATTTCTTAAATGAATAACTTATATGAAAATATAAATTATTACATCATTACAATGGAATTCCATCAAGAATTGTCAATAAATAATTTTAATGAAATACTTAAATACGTTTAAGTATTTTTTTACAGTGCGTTCTACCATAAGCCAGTTTTTAACAAATCGATTAAGTTTTAAATAATAAACAAAATCGTTCATTGATCAACATATTTAACATTTTGAGACTTACAAAATTGTAGCTTCTTCTGCCAAATAATAGCAAACATGTTTAATGAGTAATATTGAAAGGTTATTTTTTCTGAATGTCAACCCTGTAGATGTTTAATCCTAACAATACTTTTTTCACATACACACAAGCGCTTGTCGACTTTCCGGTTTTGTGACGTAGTCAATGTCAAGGATTACAGGAACGCCACAATCTTCCTTTGAAGGTATTTTCAGCGTTTAACGCGTTAGTAAGGAGTGTGTGGAGGAGGTATAAAAACGATTCGAAACAAATAAATGTTGTGTAAGAAATGCGAAATACATGAAGAGTTTTAGTTTAGCCGCGGAAACGTTCAACACACGATATAATGTTTTTATCAATTTAGAAATAAGTCAAAATTAAAATCTGCTTTTTTGTTGAAAGTAACTTTAAATTTTATCATAATACAATGAAAAGTTTAAATTTCAATTTATAAAAGTCAACGTTATAAAACACTTTTCTTTACACAATATTTTGACTTTGTTCAAATGTTTGTTGACAAGGACAAGATTGCACACCCTAGGAAGTCATAAACTCGAAATATTTGTGATAAAACCAACTGGTTCAAGAAGTGAAAAAGATGGAAAATATTTTCAGTCGTTGTCTAGTATGTAGTTGAAATAATTAAGTCAGACATGCCTTACCCGCATCAATTAAGGCTTCAAAGACTAAACTACACACAATTCATTTTTTGAAAGATTTGAAGAAACAAAAACGTTCAAACATAGACAAAATGTTTTGGAAGATTTGAAGAAACAAAAACGTTCAAACATAGGCAAAATGTTAAATGATACATAGTGTGTAAAGCGGCCACTCAAATCACCCAATGACAGGTCAAAAGCCTTTTTACATGCCTTGACTTCTACATTTCGTTTTCTTGAATGTTCTCCATTTCTGTTCTAATAACTTAACGATCGTTTTAATTTATTCAAATTTTTAAATTTTTCCCCTTTCACACCTAATAGTGCATACGGCACTGAATTTGTTCACCAACTGTAGCGTTATTTGATTAATTTTGTTACATAAAGGTAAGGTGATCAGTGATCAGTGATCAGTCTAACGCTTCAGGTGCATGAACTGGGACTATTCTAGTGTAAAAACACCTTTTCAAATAATTATTTCACGTCAACCATATCGGAAATTGAACTTGAGTCTTACTAAATTGTAAGCTGATTATTTGAGCACGAGCAAGGAAGTAAAAAATAACAATCTGAAAAAATATATATTTTGTAATGACAAAAAATATTCAAAATTCAAACAGGTTAGAGTTTTAATTATAAATGAGTATCCCATGTTTTTTTGTAACACATGTGAGTAAACCATAAAAATAACCTTTTTTTTATTTTCTAAAAAAAACTCTTATCTTTTATTCTATTTTATTATTAATGTTAAGTAGTCAAAACATCATGGTATATAAACAGTAGTGTAAAAATCTGCAATGAAAGTGCATTACGAATTGACAATGAATATAAACATTTGTTGTGGAGTCCCGCAAGGATGCATTATGTCTCCTCTCCTTTTCAATGTGTACTCAGTTGCACTAATTGATCTGAACGACGGCATAAGCGTAAATGGACAAATTATAAATAATATCCGATATGCTGATGATACTGTCCTTCAAGGAGATAGTATGAGAAGCCTGCAGCTATTATTGGACTAAGTACATACAGCTAGTTTAAATGAAGGGCTAGAAATTAATATTTCCAACACGAAATGTATAGTTATTTGGAAGAAGCCACAAAATTTTTCATTTTTCATATCTAAAAGTTAAAACGCAGGTTATTGAGTAAGTCCATCAATATAAATATTTTGGATGCATGCTGAATGGTAAATAGCATCAATCACAAGATATCAAAGTCATAATAGAGATGTCGCGAGACTGTTTTTTCAGGAAGCGTGACCTCCTTTGTAGTAGAAACTTTACATTACAGTAAAACTCCAATTGTTCGAATTAATGAGTATCAGATTTAATTGATTTTGAAACAACGTGGCAAATCGGAATCACATTAAAAACTTTTTTTAACATCTCCTTTATTTGTAATTTCCTGATGACGATCTGAATAATTCGCAATCCGGATGACCGAAGTTCGAATAAACGGAGTTTTACTGTACTATCTTATAGTTTTGATCAAGTTTCTGGAATTTATTGGGTAAATATCCTTTAAGAAATGTCTAAATGTATTATGTAATTAAATTCGGTTTCTGTAAACTACATGTTTCATTTCAAAGGCTCCTACGTTTAATGTTTTCTTATCGTTTACCTACGTGACACCCTCTCATGTTTCTTTTATTGGGACTAGTAAGTGGCAATGGTCGTGCACGTGCAAAAAATTTTAGGTTCGTTGAACAAATTATTTAGAATATCTCAAGTAATGTATTTTTTAGAACAATTTTATCTGTTGCATGACATGATCGAGATATACTGCATGCACTTTTCCAATGCAGTACCCTTAGCACCATCAGATGCGGATTAGGATCTACTATGATACAAAAAAACTATCATAATTGAACTTTTACTCAAGTTAGTTAAATGAGTAATTGAATTAAACATTTAATTAACTGTTACGTTACCACATTTTGGCAATTCTAGAGCTCAGTTTAGTTGGAGTATCAGTGATAGCTTAACTCCCACTTGTTCTGTAATTCCTTCTCTCTGTTCCACCGAATTCTGTTAACATAGTACTTAGTGGATAATGGCGTTTGCTTTACCCCATTCTATCAATTTATTCATCAGAATTTCACTTTGATGAATGATTTAACTCCGTATTAGATTCGTAAGTACTGTATCATGTATCTATCTACAAGTACCTGCGTATGTAATTGTAGTTGAAATTCTTGTAATTTACGCATTATCACTAGTATGAGATAATATAATTTTTTTATTGACACATTATATACATATGCAATATGTATAATTAATAATACTTATGCAAATGCATTGTGTAGTATTTGTGAATAAGCTCATGGTATGACATCGCACAGAATACGCATTATGAAAATAATCTCTGTCTCTTTCGTGCTCAGACGCGCTTGTGAACGTGACATAGAAAACTATTGCTTTGTTAGTTGCTTATGAGATGGTAGCAAAATATACACAGGATGCCCCTGCGTTCGTCTGAATTTTGCTGCGATTCTTAATAGTATATGTATTCGATTTATATGTATTAAGCTATAGATTAAAAACACCGGTTTATCAGCATATATTTTCATTTAATCAAATCATGTATAGGTCGATTATCTAGTGCTGGCGCTTTCGCAAAACTTACACAAAAACATTTTAAATGTACAGCTCATTGATTTAAAAAAATCTTGATATGATATTAAATATTTTTAAAAATCTCTTATTGATTAGAGCGAAAAAAACAATTACTTAAGAAACTGTAATATATTTTTTTCATTTTAAAACAAGCGCGTTTTTTATTTTATATTTTGTAATCATTTTAAAAATGAAAGCAGTATAATTAAAATTCACAGTCCAAAAAAAAAAATAGATTGAGAAAATATCGACTGCTCCAAGTAAGACAGCACTAAGTCATAAAAGAAGAGCAAATTGAAAGTTGGTTTTTTTTCGTTGGGGGGTTTGTTGATATTATTTTTAGTATCTTTATTTTAAATCTATTATTTAGTGGAGTAAAGGGCATGCATCAGTATTCCATCGCAAAATTTTATCCAGCATTCATCATAAAAATATGCCACATGAATCCTGGCGGGAATTAAATCCAGGACATAAGATATGGTAGGCGAACAGACTAACAAGT
Source organism: Micrasema longulum (assembly GCF_059751315.1). Classification (NCBI taxonomy): domain Eukaryota; kingdom Metazoa; phylum Arthropoda; class Insecta; order Trichoptera; family Brachycentridae; genus Micrasema; species Micrasema longulum. Next base: position 20,373 of record NW_028279431.1, on the reverse strand, counting down.
ACATCATTAACATTCCCTTAGTTTAACATATAATGGGTTAGTGCCTGTCAGTGAATCTAGTAAACATTTATTTATTTAAGTAAGTACACACATTTCAACACTTACAAAAAAACATTGTAAAACGTTTACAATTTTTTTATTTTTTATCTTTCAACTTTTTCATTATTATCTGTTAAGAAGGATTCTTTGTTTGTGAAACCATTCTGGTTTACTGTATGATGTATTTGAGCTATTTGGCAATACTGCTGGGTTAAATGAAGTTCGGAAAGCTGATGGTAAAATCTCGAAATTAACGAACATTCCACGTCAATGTTACGGAAATAACACGTCTAGAGTGTATTTAGGAAGGAAGATAATTATTACAACTCCTTAGCTAGGTACTCCCATTAAATATTTGACATATTTAACGAAAATTGTGTTACCTTCTAAAACAAAATTTACTAAGTTATCTAAGTAACTTAAAAATTTGATGTAGTCATGTTATTTAGGTTTACATTTTGGTTAAATAATTCATAACAAATAACGTAGTAATCAAACCAGTTTATTCGTGTATTTTGTTTTTTTTTTATTTTTTTTTGCATAAGTATTTTTCTGAACATTCATTTGATTCCCACCCATCTGCAAAAGCAGTTTTTTTTGCAGGGATTTATCTCTTTTTTATATTCTTACTTCAGTATTTTTTGTATAGGTTGTTCATTAAACCCTGTCACATCCGAAACCACGATGATCAGTATGAGCAAGAAGACAGTGGCATATTATGGAAGATGTTGGGATTCGCTCTGCGTACTGCCAGGGTTTTTGAAACTACCTGTGTACTGAGAACTCTTTACAACTCCTTGGTGCGTAGTAGACTCGAGAGTGGCTCGATGATTTGGAGGCCACATGAACTGAAGTACTCTCTTATGATAGAGAAAATCCAAAAGAAGTTTCTGAGATATCTCTACATGAGAGAGTGCTGGTATTATCCTTGGCTCTATCCGACCGAGTTTCTCCAGGGTATGCTTGGCTATAACAGTTTAGAGACTAGAAGGAATGTGTATTTGACTACAGATTTTTATGGATTGTTGTGTGGTATTGTCAATAATCCTGAGATTATGATGAGCATTGGTTTGTATGTTCCTGATAATTACCTAAGACAGCGTCAGCATAGATTGTTTCAAATTCCAATATACAGGACCAACCTGCCGATGGTTATGCCTGTTGGAAAAGCTACCGCTATGCTGAACAACATCGCTCTGGATATTGATCTGTTCCATGTATCCGAAGGGGTTTTCCGAAGCAGGATTCCCCTACTTCTTTGACATGAATCTCTTTCATGTATTTTTTCTTTTTTAAAATATGTACGTATTAAATGTGTGTTTGTAATGCATGTGTTAAATTTTAATTAATGAATTGAATTGAATTGAATAAAATTATTTTTTTAGAACGAATAAAATTTAAAAAAATAAAATATCAAAAAAAGCAAATGGTTGCTTACTTCTTCAGGGGCGACACGAGGAGAGGGAAGGGGGGAGTCTGATACTGCGCCGCGCTCCCCTCACTTCTCCCCTGAAGAAGTAAGCAACCATTTGTTTTTTAAATATTTTATTTAAAAAAAAAATCTTTGTTCTAAATATTTTTTTTAAATATGCTTATATGTCTTCTTGCCCATACTGATCATTATGGTTTCGGATGTGACAGGGTTTAAAGAACACTGTGTATAAATCTTTTTACTACTCAAAATGTTTTTATTATTATTTAAACTAACGCATTTATTGCAGAAACACAAACGAATAATTATATTGGTTAGTTAGATTGAGTTAGGAGTCAAGTCTGAGTAAGGTGGGTTCGGTTGGATTAGGACCGGTTGAGCCTCTGTATCCAGGCGCATGAAGAATAGAGTTCTGTATGATAAATAAAACTAGAAATTTAAACCTTTCGACTCGATGGCTGCTCCTTGTTAATAATCCTGACTGAAAAAATCGAGTGAATGTGAAATATTTATTTTAAAGGTTTTTTCAACAGCAATATTAATTTCATTGTTCCTGGTCTGACATCAGACTGGTCACCTTAGCTTTATGTAGCAGATGATCGAATTTGCTGCATTTGGTTTACCAATGCAGTGTCCTATGCACCGGGTACAAAAAAGAGTATAATTATGATGTTGAGAAACGCAAAAAATTTATTTAAAAAGGATTACAATTTTGATTACATGAAACCTATAGAAATGATTGATATATCGCACCTTTAGGACAAAATCGACTAAAATAAAAAAAGGTAAAAATGAGTAAAGATCATGAAACCTTTCTGTTGTATTAAATTCAATTTTCGATATTTCCCTGGTGGGTGAAATCCAGCTTTTCTACAAACATTTGGACATATTCCGAATAAAATTAATACAAATATTTCAAGAAGACCTTCCCAGGAACCGAATCCAAGACCTTTAGCATAGAAGACGAACGCGCCAACCACTACAGTCCGAGGGAGAGTTTTACTTATTTCATTTCCTTTCCAGGATTTTTTTTCTAGATCCTAAGACATCTTTTTATGCCTCAGCTTTTGTACGATTTTAATAGTTAATTAATTTTATAAATAATTTGTACCTAATTCCTGCGTAACATAAATCGATAGAATTATGGATTAACGTAAAATTCCCGGGAAAACCGCTAGTTTTAATTAACATACCAAAGGAATCACTCGAGGCATTTAAGATTGCTGAAATCTTAACATCATAATTTTCCCGTATTTCTTCAGCCAACATATAGTACATCGTATACAACCTTATATCCCCCGGGCTAATTCTTCCAACTTATTCACTCCCGAATAAATTAGTGCCAGTTGAAATGAATGAGGCTGAAGGAGTTAACCTCCCATGCACTTGCAATGTTCCTGCTTGTGGTGAATTATGTACATCACGGAGTGGTTTATTTGCTTTATCTAAGATTTCAAAATGCTGCTGTTAGGTTTTTATGCACCGTGTTATGCAACTATTGGAGAAAATAAAAAAATAAAAAATTATCTTTCCGCTTATCTTTATAAATTGGAAAATTTTAAGGTATCTTTATTTGATTTATTAAATCATTCCACATATTATAAATGAAAAAGTGTGTTTGTCTGATTGTTTGTGCTTTATTCACGTCATAACTGAACCACTTATGAACTGTATTTTATGAAAAAATATTTCTATGCTTGGCGAGCGTTTTGCGGCGTAGCGCGAACGCGGTATGCGGCCCCTTGCCCCGCCCGCATGGTTACTATGGACACTACACTTATAACCGTATGTTTTACTACACCACGCCCGTGCCGCACCGCATAACGCTTGCCATTATGGCTAAGCATTTACTCCACCTGAAAAATTCCTAATGGAATATGAATTCTTAGTGAAAAGTGTGTAAACCGATACTTAAAATATCATTTGTAGTTTAATGAGGTTTCGGAAGATTCGAAATATATATTTTAAAAAACATTCTGTACAATAATTATTCAAAATTTATATCTTGTTCCCTATTTACTAATTTTTATTTTATTTTATAAATTTATTGCATAAATAAAATAACAAATTTAATACCAGGGATTCTTAAAAAAATATGTGAATAAGAAAATTTATACGGAACGTCCTCTGGTTAGGATAATCTCCATTTAATATGGCTCATTTGAATTATAACTACTAAGTTATGGATTCCAGTATTTACACAACGAGGATAATTGGTAACGTAAGACGAAAACGGCCAAAAAAGAGATGAAGATATATGAATGTGAGAATCAGAATACATTAATAAAACGTTTCAATCTCTCAGCCTCCCTCTACGGGGAAAAGACATGGTGTAAGTTGTAGAAATACTCACAAAAACATGTGTACTCAAATAACTATGTACTGATTAATTTCTTAACATTTATACAGGCGCGAGTATTGAAAAAATGCTGGACGGTTTTTAGATGAGGTACACTTAAGGGTTTTTTACACCTTCCCGGGAAAATTGAGGTAATTCAATATGAGACTAGATCACACAGTTTTTCTCGATTTAGGTTTGAAATACTTTCTCATAAGAACTTAACAATGATTTTTATTCGTAGTATTTTTTTCTCCCACGGAGTCTGTCGTGAACATTCTTTTGATCACACGTGATAAATCGGGAAAGAGCCTGATTTTTGGAATGATCACACTGAAACGTCTTTCAGTACTGTGACTGACATTGATTGATTTCATTTCGAACTTTGAAAAGATGATTTGAAGGCAAGAACGCAATTTGCAGTTTTTGCCATGTGTAATTTTCTTATCCAGATTAAAATATCCCAAATACCACCAAGTAAAAAAATAACTCATGACTTCAATTTGCCATAAGAAAGGTACTATCTTGATTTAGCTTTGGATTTTTGAATTATTTATTTATTCAAATAACTGATCAATTTTATGTTAAAAGTTAAGGAACAATAAATCATTGTAGGCGGTTACAAGTTATTAAAATACTCGAATTCGGCAAGTATTACAAATGAAAAGAAAATGGCAATATTTACCCCAATAACAGAAACGTTTAAATGAACCATAAAAGTAAAGTATAATATTTATGACCACATAAATATTGAAATACTGTTGTGAAATTGTGCAGAAAAAATGGATTTAAAAAAAAAAGGGAACATGAATAAGAAAATTAACCTCATATTTCATCATATCAAATACTCGATAAATATAAAAAAGTTATGAACGTGAAATGGTATTAATGAATTCCATATGAGTTTTCATATTTGTGACACTCTTAATGACACAAAAAGCTTGAAAATTTGCTAACATAATGTTGATCAAATTGTATTTTTAATGGAAATTCAGTTTTTCCTTTAAAAAAAACCTTTGAGTAGAACATTTTCAAAAACAGCATAACTTTTTTTTACCATTGTCAATACACCTATCGATCTTATATTTGAAATTAATTTCTTTTGATTATTTATACTTTATGGAAATTTCGTTCTGATGTTTTTTAAGCATAAAATTTTCTAACCTTAATTAATCATCCATAATTGGCGGGTACATGTTCTCGTGGTAAATTTACTTAGATAATTATCTTTTGAACACAGATGCGTCTTACAACCGACATGACAGAGGATGTTATTCTGTAACTGTTGTTTGAAGTTACAATTTCGCAGGCTTCGATAAGATAAGTAGAGAGTATACGTTTTACAAATATTTCAATAGTAAACATTATCACGATGGAGATGATTGTTAACATAATGAGTAATTTGAATATAATAACACGAAGGTTTGAGTTCCATCATTTCGAAAATCAACAGAAGATTGCCTTGGAGAATTTAGAATAAGGAAGCATTGTTCTACCCGAAATCGTAATTTTAAAATGTTTTTTTGAGATAAAATGACACTACAAATATTTTAAATTTGGTAATTGAGGCGTTGAGGCAAATACCTTCAAATGTGGTAACAACTTGCACGTTCCTTTTTTTTATTTATTTTTTTTATTATTAATAAAACATGTAATACAAAAATTACATATTATACTCCCAGGAGTTATTAGAAACTCATTTGGGACCGTAAATAAGAAAAAACATTTTTTTGACAATACATAATATCATACACATTAATACATCCGAAATAAAAAGAAAACATCATTGTACAAGAAACATGAAACACCATCTTATCTTAACTACATTAATAATTATCAATATCAAAAAGATTTAAGAAATATTTTTCAATTGCGACACTTCTGGACTTTTTATTAAGTTTTTCGTGTCTTAGCTCATCAGCTCATCAGCTCTCAGATATTTTAATATTAACAACTCCTCAAAGAGCGGAATCCAGTATTTGTCTACAGGAGTTTGGACAAGCTCAAAATATTGTTAAAGAATTGGAAATTTGAAGAGCAATTCATTTTAATGTAAAAATATTATCAAATACTTTTTTGTTCAATTAACACGCAAGATTTTTAATTCATTAAATTTAAAAAAATAATTTAGTACCCATAACTGCAATGGCGTATTTTAGTAAATTAAGATATTATTAGCACACATACGAATAATATTGTTGTTTATTGTTTCAAAGTAAATTTTTTAGAAGTTTTTGAATGTTGTTGAAAAGACATAAAATATTTAAAGCGCAATTTCTCGATTCTAATGACTTAACTATTTATGAATAAAAAACCAGTATTCATTCATAATCTTCGGGTTTAAAAACTAGCACGTGTATACAAAACGGCTTGAAGTTGGCGTCATGTCGTGCTTAGAGTGCGCTTCTAACAAAGATTGCGGCGCGATAACGTAATAAGTACCGTTCGTCCTAAAGAGCGCGAAATACTTATTTTTAGATTACTCAAAATATTCGAATTTTAAATCATCGTATAAAATATTTCCGACGTCGCACAGCAGGCCCAAATAGACAAAACACGATCAAAATATTTTTTTGTTAATTTATTACTAAAAATGTGTTTAAAATATTATTTTAATCGTTTTTAAGGTTCTGCCACAAAAATAGGAAACATAATTTTTTTTTTAATTTTAAATTAATTATTTTTTTGATATTCATAAATGCATTTGTTTTTTCACTATCTGTTAAATTAGATAACCACAAATCTCCATTTCATAATTCACCTGTTTTTAATCATACGAGTATATTGTTATATAATCTATAAGCATCTAATTTCGTACATACCTACCTTAAAAATATATCATCTCTTAATGTGCCGACAATTGTATACCTACCACAAGGAAATGTACGATGTACGGAAACACATAGTAAAGATGAAACTGCCGCGGGATTACTAAAGGACAAAGGCAAAAAATACCCACTGTAGAAAAAATAAACAATGTTCTCAGTATATAACTTATTTTTGAGCGGTGAGTTAATTGAATTATTTTTTCAACTGTCACTTCAAAATACGTTTTCCAGTGAATGCACTTTTTTAATTGATGGAATCGAGTTATCGCTTAATGAAATTTTCCAGTTAAAACCTTTCGATTAATTGTTTTCAAAGCGATTAATTGAACTGTCCTGAAAAGAACGTGAGAGAACTTTATTCAGTTTATTACCTATTCTCCGCTCGCAGTTTTAACTCGCTTATTGTAAAATGTTTACAGTTCAACAATACCATTTTTTAAACCCAAATTTAAAAAAAGCGGGCTTTGTGTTTTCTGTAATTCTATAAATACAAATTAATTCATTTTGGTGATAAATATTTGCTACAAGATTAACCTTACACTTTTGATATTTATAATATTACAGGGGTCTGTCGAACCTAGATTTTATACTAGTTTCAGAATATGTAAAACGTTCAAACATTAAAATGAAATACAGTAAAGTGAAACGACTATAATATAATAAATAATAACACCAAAGAAAATTTTATTTATAAAAGGATTTATTTATTTATTTTATTAGGTAAACAAACAGTATGTACACATATATTGCCAATTTCTTTGTATATTAGAGTAAGAAACTCATGCACACACCAAAAAAATTGTTTACACTTAATACAATAATTTAAATTATGTTCAATATAATAAATGTAAAAGAAACAAAATGAAAAAATATTTATAAAATAATAATGTTAAATGTCTGCTTCTCTTAAAATTTCTATAATTTTTGACCTAAATTTACATACATTGTCACAAAAAATATCAGCCTCGGTAAATATATTGTTATATTGGTCGCATATTTTAGGTATTGTAGATTGTTTAAAATAGTTTGTAGATTTGTTGATTTATTTAACTAATGATTACAATATATTTCACATGAAGAATGCGCCCTTATATACATGTATAGTAAACCCATTGCGTACCACGCGCATAGAAAATAATTTGCTGTCGACACTCAACTCTCTGGTCTCCACAAAAAAGATAATAAAATTAACAAAGTATTACATGGTTTCTCTGCAAGGGTATACAAATACGATAGAACGTCATATCACTTTGTCTTTGCATACAGGTCTCGCTTTCTATACCCGCATGCATATTCTCATGCATACGAGCCGATTGTTCAAAATTGTTGACAATTCCATCATTTGTTGGATTTGGTCATGCTATTTCTCTATGGACTTCCTCATTTTCTGCATCCATGAACATTCGCTGGTAAATCTTTTTAACCACTATTTTGCTGTCCATTTGCTGTACATATGCAAACCAACGCAGAACTCCTTTCTTGATTTTGTTGATAATGCTTATCCAGGCCTTACATAACGTATGAATCTCGGCATTGATACATTGTATTTTTACGTTACACACGACTTTTTTACTAATAAGACATAACACAACACAGCAGTTATATACATAACAGTATAACACAATATTTTTTGGGTATTCAGAATTACCCATCATCAGGTGTAATGATAATAAATAATTTAAAATACCCGAAATTAGTATTCTTTTTACCTATAAGTAAACTCGTGTCTGGTATAAAAATCTTAACTGAGTTTTTTATTTTATAATTAAAATCTTAATCCACAAAGTAAATGTGGAAACAATAAATGATATCATTTTAGTCATGTTTACTCGCAATTATAGTTTTAATATAAAACAAACGATTCCTTATTACGCTATGGCTGACATTTAACTAATAGGGAAAAACTTAAATTAAAAAAAACTATTTTGGCAGTTTGTCAGTTTTCTAGTCGGAAAAACTTGTAAACTTTGGTGTTACAAAATCTTTAGCGAGCATTGAAAACATTTAGGACCATATCCTAAAATACATTATTTATGTGAAGTTATATCATCATTCTGATATTTTTTTCTTGTCTCTTTTTTCAAAATACTTTAAGGGATTTATGTTAACAATTTTATTGTTTCATTTTGGTATATGGATATTTAAAATTGAAATATTTTTTTAAAGTTTTATAAAAAATATAGCATTATATCTGTTGGCGCGTATGCAACGGCGTCAGTTGTTATTGTCATAAACTCATAAAAAATCATATCCCAGCTACTTGCCCTCCCATTTCACATCAGTTTTTTGACAACCACCCCCGTCCACTAAAACCGCTACTAAAACCCACCCACTAAAACCGTCGCTTTACACATTCATCCACTCGAGCCAGTACGTCTTGAAGATCGCTGCCAAAAGCCTCCAGTGTTAGACAATCATCGCGACCACTGCGTCACTATATAGTGTCAAATGTCGGAATCCAATCCAAAAGGAAGTACTGTTGGAAGAAGAAAGAAGCCAAAAATAGGTTAGTGGCTATCCCATCCATTTTCCACCACAAATTGCATGGCGTTCTTCTTTTCCTGTCAGGTATCCCCAACGTTGGCAGTCACTCTGACGAAGGTTTCTATATTTTGTGCTCTCCGGAAAATCTGTTCCACAGTCTTGAAGCCAGTTTAATATATTACGCAGCCAGGACATCTACCTTTTTTCAACCCTCAATGACCCTCAATATAGCCCTTGAAAATTAAATGAAGCAAGTGGTACTTTTTTCCCGGCATTCAGTGGCCCGGGTACGAAATTTTAAAAACTTATATGGTGGTTAAGAGTTTTCTATTTGTTTTTGCACACAGTAACCACATCTCGAAAGCCTTCAGCCTGTTCTTAGTGTTTACTTTCAGGGTTCAAGTCTCACAGCTATTCTACAATACAGACCATATTATACTAATCTTTACCTTATTTTCAAGTTTAAATTATCATTGCAGAAGAGGGATTTCTTTTAATCTGTCTACTTTTCCCACTGTTATTATTAATTAATTATTTTTAAAAAATAGGGTTTAAGATATAAAATTGTTATGTAAAAAGAATTTGCTTCAAATCCACAAATGAAAAAATAATATTACCTAGTGTTTCTACGTCACAAAACGTAAGTACGTGCCCTAGATTCCAAAATTAAAAACAACTACAGCAAAACATAATTTTATGTAGTAATAGAGGAATATTTTTCTTAAATGAAATAAACTTTTAAAAAAATGCAATCAGGAATACAACATATTTAAGAAAGAAGTAAAAAGTTATATTTTTAACTCTTTTTTGTCTAGCACTGATAAAAAACACATTTTTTTTGCAATTTATATGTTATCCTAAAAATATTAATTAATAAAAATAAAATATTTCAATTATTGTAAGACGTCACTCCTCATTATGCACACGAGAATTGTGTTTCTTTTACTTTTTTTTGTGTATTCACAACACACCACTCCATAAAACACGAGATCAATGTAATCCTAGGTTTGCCGTAAGGGTTAGCGTTGTAGGTAACCATGCATAAAATTCCGGTTTGATTTCAACGCGGACGAAATTTTAAGAGTCCTAAAGCTAGGACCTGTAGCGTAAGAGGGGTTATCATGGCCTCCGATTATATGTTTTCCTTTGCTAGGCGAGATTTACATGTCTGTGTAGTCCACGCGTACATAATATGTAGTGTTTAAACAAAGGCATAGGGGTTAATATTACATTGTGAGCAAAGTGGTAACCTTAACCAGTAAATAATAGGTCGTAAGTCCTTGTAAATGCTTCAGCTTCGATGATCCATTTTCAAAAAATGTTTTCATTTCCTGTTGCAATAAATTTCACGTTTTTCGATATTTAACATTATAAATGGATCGTTGAAATATTACCTTTTATTTAACAATTTTAAATTACAAAAAATCTATGAAATACTGTCGTGAAAAAAATGTACTTAAAAGTACCATAAAAAATAATTTAAAGTTTATATTTTTTTATTTCCGCGAAAGCTGTTATTTTATTGGCCACGTCCCTAACGCGTAACCATTCGGTTAAATTTTGAACTTTATTTGCGACCGTTGAAACGTAAATAGAACATCTCCACGAATTTTGACGTCATCAATTAATTTTTAGTTTATTTTTTAAATAATTAATTTTTCACAATTTAATTTTTAAAGTTATGTATGAAAACGTTTTTTATGATACCTCACATTGATTTAGAAAATACAATGAATTTTTCTCTATTCATTTCAAAAACATTTAAGTGAAAATTCTTGATGGAAATTCAATGTAATTTATTATAGAAATAAAAGACGAGTGATACTTTAATCCACCAATCTCTATCCTTCTTGTATAAATACACTTAACTCCTTAATAAATATACCAGTGTCAAAAATGTCGCGAAAGAGATGATACCGATCACTGGATATTAAAAATTTGTGGATGAAAGTATCATTCGTCTTTAATTTCTATAATAAATTCATTTCACATATTTTTATGGGGATTCATAAAACGTGATATTTCCCTATTATGCCATTATAAATGGTTTGAATTTATAATATTAAAGGGGCTTCTTCGTGGCGTGGGAATGTCGTCACATTCCTACAATATTCAACATGTGTTTAGATTCTTGGCCTAACTCAAACAAAGAACGAAACACACGCGAGCACCCTTGACCGGAATGTATTGTCTTAGAAAACTTTCTAATTCTCCTTTCAAATATGCGCACAAAATTTAAACAATCAACGAGGAAGTTCAGTTTTTTTATTTATTTTTTATTTGTTAAAAGAATATTAAACTGAGCCAAACTTTTTTTATTTAAAATTTTATATATCGCATTTTCAGCGCTGTGATTTTTTAAAGTTTTGTATTTTTGAAATAACTCCGCGTGCGACGTCAAAGGTTGTTCTATGACAGCTCTTCCGATTGGTTCGTTTACGGTGACCGGATATCCATCAATGCTTTCATACCATTGGATGGTTCATATGAACCAGTGACGTCATTCAAAGTAGTGCGTTTTTATTAAAATATTTATTATTATTCTTTTCGTACATTTTTAAGAAATTTTAGCGTACAATTTAATACTCCAATTTTTATCGCGCGCAAGAAATTTTTTTTGTATCCAATTTCCTGTAGGGCTGAAGCAAAAATCGCTTCTTTTGTTATTGCATACATAATTGGGTAATTCCCTGATTCGCTCAATTGCAGCTTAATCCATTAAACATTGAACATTAAGAACTTAAACATTAAGAACTTTGATAATAATAATTACGCATTAAAAATAACAATCCAAATAACATAAACAACTAATAGAATATAAATCATACCTATAAAGTAACAAACATAAACAAGTAAGTAGGTACACAAATGAATGATATGATTAAAACTAATAGAATATAGTACAAAACATTTTTTATAAAAAATTCAAATATGGTACGTAAAGCTTTAATTAAAGTAATCAATAATGCAACAAAGTAACGGTTTAAACGATATTCAAAATTACCGACGTGATAAAAATTTCCTATGGATAAGTGCTGGTTAAGAACTTTTAATCGACGTGATAAACATCTGTGTTTGAGCACCCGACTGTTTTAAAATTTAAGGATTTGCAGGACAACTGACATTTACGACGATAGATTGTAGGTATTGATAGTTTTATCACGTATTCATGGGTGAACATTTTCGGGCTACATTTTTTTAAAGATAAAACATTTTAAGTGATGGCATAATCATGGGTTTTATCACTTTATATTATCATGTTACTCTATAATTCAATAGAAATCCGTTTACATTAAACAAAATGGATAAATCCATTTCGATCGGATTCAGTTAACTGGGGGGGTGAAAAAGGGGTTAACAATTAGAGGGGGTGGGATGTTGAGAGCTCCAATACCTAGTTACAATCAGATTCCGTTGAATCTCCAAACAAAATAAACGCTTTAAAATCGACTTTACTGAATACCTTCGTAAATTCAATATTGCATCAAAAACTTTGATTAAATATTCAGCTGTTGAAAATGTTTTACTTGCAATTCAAATTCGGTATCAAGGCGAGCATTTGTCGACGGTTCCAAACAGTTGGTTTTAAATTTATTTATTACTAGAAATAAATAAAAAAAGTTTTAATTCATTAAACTAACATTGATAAATAATGTAATGCTTCTTCATTAATTTACTATATGTTTTTTATGAATCTATACAGGATGTTCTTTAAACCCTGTCACATCCGAAACCACGATATTCAGTATGAGCAAGAAGATATATTGGCACATTAAAATAAATTTTTAGAACGAATAAAATTTACAAAAACGAAATATTAAAAAAAAACAAATGGTTGCTTACATCTGCAGGGGAGAAACGAGAAGGGAGAAGGGGTTGTCTGATACACATTCAACAGCGCGGCTGCGCCCTCCTCGCTTCTCCCCTACACAAGTAAGCAACCATTTGTTTTTTCGAATATTTTTTTTTTTTTTAATTTTCTTATTTCTAAATATTTTTTTTAATGTGCTAATATGTCTTCTTGCCCATACTGATCATTGTGGTTTCGGATGTGATGGGGTTTAAAGAACACTGTATGTACAAAAAAAATCATCACGCTGTTTCCCCGTAAGGGTAGGTAGACACGATGGAACATCTACATTATCATTACCTTTCCGTACCTTATGGTGCATAGGGCACTGCATTGGTGCCCCAATTGAAGGGTATCTTGATCATTTTTGTTACATGAAGGTAAGATGATCAGTCTTGCGTTTCAGGTATCAGTCCAGGCACTATGAAATATTCTGGTGTAGAAACACCCTTTTAAATAAGTATTTCGCGAATCGAACTCAAGACCTCTCGCATGGTAGGCAAACGCGCTGACCATTACACCACAAGGCTGACATACAGACAAACTATTTTAATTTATTTTATTTTTAAATACGGAGCTAGGTAGAAGTAAAATGGATTGTCTCATTCACCCTTACTAATATTAAAAAAACTGCTCCACAAACGTACAGCTTATGTTAGGTTTTTGTTATTTTCATTGCGAGCTTTGTAATATAAATAATATAGATGTACGTGTATAAAAATTAAAATATATTTATTACTTACCTATCTCTGTTAAATGATTGTTTAGTTTGATTGTGTTTGCCATTCAAATAATGTTCAAGAGTAGTGAATAGAAGCTTTGAAATCTCGTTACAGTGAGTTTCAATTAGATTGGACCCTCCATGTAGCCTGAAGTGCAATTCAAGGATCAATGATTCGATACATAGACTTCAGAATGCACAGGAACACAATGCAGATATGCACATACAAGTTTATTCCAAATAATACCTGTAGCCCATTTAATACATTGATGTTAGTTAAGGTCGAATAAAATTTTTAAGCAAATTGAATTAATTTGCGTTATTTAAGGACTTCAATTAGTGCAAAACCGCTCGAGATGCAAATCAATATGAAATCATACAATCGTTTTGTGATATTACTAAAATTAAATTATTTTCTGTCATAACGATCGTTACAGTAAATTTTATTTTACATTTGAAATGCGCTATTGTACTTAATCAAATATGTATTTCTTTTTGTAGGAAAAATTGGGTAAACAGCATTTTAACTATATAAAGAACATTCGTTATTTATTTATTTGTTTTATTTATTTAATTATTTTGTTCATTAACGCCCAAAAGGCATTTACAAAAAATGACATACATGCTAACATACTAAATAATACAGAATATACAGAAAAAATATGTGAAATTAGTTAGAAAGGATAAAATAAAAAGTTTTACAAAGTTTAAAAAAACACAATAATAACAAAAGTATGCAAGAAAAAACAGTGAGCATATAAACAAAAAGTGCAAAGATATAAGCTTATGAAATAAATTCCTTAAAGCAAACACAGTAAATAAAGTGTTACGGTAAGCAAGAAAGACAAATTCAAGTTAAATTAATAAACAAGCAAGCATATATTATCGCGAAAAAAAAAAAGAAATAAAATTATGTACATATATATGAAATGCGTATTTGCCAATACTACAATGCAATTTGATTTAATAATAAACAATTATAAGGTAATAAAAATAAGCAAGTAAGTATTTTTTTAATTTATGGGATTGAATTATCAATAATAGTTTGACGAGCAGCTACAAATAAACTTGATATTGTGGACTTATAGGATAATAAAGAATTGGACAGAATGTCTGCAGCCGTTCCATAAGTGTTACCTAACCTATGCAGTCTCGGTATCAATGAATTGTTTTGATGGTTGGAAGAAGTACTGGAGCAATGAAACAATAAAGTACTCCTAGTGTTGATAGCAGGTACTCTAAAATTAATCAATTCAAGTATTTTTGGTACGTCAAAAAGAGAGTTTACAATTTTATACAGTACAATGATATCATTGATAGTTCTTCTTTCAGAAAGTGTTGTTAGGTTGAGCAGTGTTAAGAAATAGTCATCATTCACATTTTGTATTATAATGTTTAATTTTTAGTTTTTATTATTGACGATCGATTAAAAAATGTGTGGAATTGGGAAGTTTATAAATAACTGTAAACCTGTTTACAAAAAAGTATATTTAAATTTATGACATTTCAATAGCATGACTTTATTTCGAGAATATTATTCCTTTCTTCAACTGATGATACGTAACATCACTTTTTCATGGAAGGAATGCTCCCCCGATCATTGTGTTCTTAAAATATTAAAAACCTTAGCTATTAGCAAAGTTTTTGTTTAATTATAATTTATATTTAAGTGTTGCAAATTGAATGCTGATTCAATATTATTTTTGTTAGATAGTACGAGTAAATTTCAGAGAAAAGGGAATTTCAATTTGAATTTACAAAAAAAAAAATGTTAAAAAGTCAATTTATTGCAAAAATAAGACGGGTGGTATTTAAATTGACAAATTTGGAATAACCGAGTGAAAAGTGAACGGTTTCATCGCTTTCGCGAGATGTTCAAGAATGAATCATTTCTTTAAAATCAAATGTAGTAATACTAAAGCAGTAAGGGTACAGGATCCAAAATAATACCATAGTAAATCAATTTTAATTATTTTTGTCCTAATGACCTTTTTACAAAGTTTCACGAGGTAAATACAAAAAACGAAATATTGTTATTGTAGCCCCTTTTTGTCTGACAATAGACATTTTTCCAGCTGTAAAATAACTCTTTTACATTGAGCAATCTAAAAAAAAACTGTATTCTGTATTTCTTTAATGTATAAATTCTTACATCCCATAAACTTAGGTTTAATTACAATCTTATAAATCTAATTCACAAAGAAAAATTCTTACTTAAGAACTTAATTATATTTTGCTTTATATATCACATTAATAACCTAGAAAATACCGCTGTAAACTCGAAATTTTTTTTAAAATTAGAAATATTACGAATATGCATCTTGCAAAATTGAAAAACTTTCTATGGACATTAATAAATAAATCCACTAGGCCAGATAAAATTCATCCAATATTTTAACAAAAATGGGCTCACGTAATTGCTGGACCACTCACAAAATTTTTCAACCATCCGCTTACGTCTGTGAATTTTCTTCTTTGTTTGAAATTTAGTTACGTTACCCCCTATCTAGAAAAAGAAAGATGAATCTAATATAAAAAACTAACGCCCAACTTGTGTGCAGTCGGTACTTTCAAGTATTTTTGAATCCATCGAATTGAACTAAATACATCTAGAGATTTTGAAATTAAGACACAAAAAGTAAGTAAGTTTGTTAAGGGTAGAACTAATTTGCTACTCTATCAAAATCGTAATATTAAAAGTTTCTTTAAAAACACCCATTTATTTGATAGCATATATACGGATTTCACGAAAGCTTTTGATAAGATCTCACATAAAAATCTACTTAAGAAACTTCACTCCCTAGGTACAAACGACCCATTGCATAAATGGTTTGCAAGTTATTTGGCTAACAGAGAATGATTCGTTAAAATAAAAGCATGTACATCTCGTGCCAATTCCCGCAACTAGTGGTCTGCCACAGGGAAGCCTCCTAGGGCCAGCATTATTTCTAGTTTTTATAAATGATATTGTTAAATGTTTTATTGATGTCGAATTTTTGCTTTTTGCTAGCGATATTAAGATTTACAAAGAAATAACCGATGAAAATGTCTCCTACACATTTTAATCAGATTTCAATAGATAAAATAATTGGTTTATCTCTAATAAAAAAAAACTGAATGTTGATAAATGTAAATTATTATATTTTTGTCGTAATAAATCTCAAATTTTTCCCGTATTCAGTAAGCAACATTCTTTTAGGGTAATATCTTATTTTTTTAACCCTACTTTGAGGAAAGATCTGACGTATTTTATTTACAAATATTTATGACTACCAACGAATTAAACAAAAATATTTTTTTTTTTAAGTTTTAAATTCTTGAAGGTAAAATTTTGGAAAAATCTCAATGAAGTATAAAAATTGACACGTCTCCCAAACTGTAAAAACAAAAACGAAAGTAAGGTCCAACAATTAGCAAATAACCTCGTTTTTATGCGAATTTGCTATGGCGGGTTCAATTCCAGTCACCCAGTTTATCCTTGGTTAGAAGCTAATTAGAGTACAACTTTATAAAATGGTCCCCTTTTTATAAAATTCAGATAAATAATGTTATAAGAATTTAACGAAAAGTTTTAAGATTCATTAATTTAAAATTGCATATTCTTATGGAACAAATACTACATGTCTTTGATATATTTTTTTAATTTACCTACTCTGGAGGATCGCAGGACCATAACCGATTTAATATTTTCATATGAGATCATTAATTCTTAATTCGATTGTTGCGAACTCATGGATTTAATAAATATTAACATAGCAACACGTAGAACTAGACAAAAAACTTCATATTATTTTCACCCTTCTCAAATCAACTATCTTTCAACAATATTTTGAGTTTGTCCAAATTTTTGTAGACAAGAACTGGATTCAACTCCCAGGTCTGGCCCGGACAGGTCATAAGCCCTGTAGATGCCTAGACTTATATATAACCTTCTCTTAAATGTTCTTCACCTCTGTTGTAATATGTCAACTATCTTTGTCATTCACCTATACTGCGTATACACAGACTAGGAAATGAATGTACCTCTCATATCGACATTTTTAACTCGAGTCTCGAGTATATTTTGGAATTTTATGTCTTATTATATTAAACATGTTATAATTATATGTCTAAGTTCTTAACAATATTTTTTTTAATCTGCGTAAATAAACCTGTTTTTATAAAATTTTCTCATATAAAAACGGTGCTGAATCTTTTGACTTAACGTGAAAAAGGAGGTGCATTGAGTGACAGTAAATAAAAAAATATACGTTTCTTATTCTTACTTATACGTAAGTGGCAAAAATAAATATAGACGTAAAAAATATAAGACTGATAACTTTTTACCATTTTCTTGGATTTATTAAGAGCTTCAGAGTAATCCATCAAAAAGCATGAAAAATCTTTAGCGACTTGTTGCCGACAGTTTTCAAACTAAGTAAAATTTTCCAGCAAAATATCTCCCCAGCCGTTGACAGCTCAAGTTATTTCTGTGTTGTGTTTAAAATAATTCTAGCTGAATTGGAAAATATATTTCCCCGAATGATTATTTGCTTTTAAATCTTAAATATTTAAATCAGAATTATTTTTGAATGGATTTTCAAAGTCTACAAAGCGGTGGATTTTCTTTGAAATTAATGTCAACTCGTTTTTTGCTCATCTATATTAATCTTTATCTAAATTATTTTGGATTGGAAAACGTTAATAGTACCTATTTACTCGTTTTCCCATAAATAGCCCATTATTTATTCGGTTAAATAAACTTTTGTCTCAATTAAAATGATTTTTTTATCAAGTTATTTGAAAGTTAAATCAAATCACGCTTTTATTTTGTGAAAAATCACTAAATAGAATTATATGGCAATCGGTTTTGATGTTCCATTATTAAGGCTTAAAAATAGTTAAAACACCAAATTACATCTTTATCTTAGCCTTTTCCGCATTTAATGGAGCAAATGGCGGAGAATTTATAAACCATGCACTGTATTTCAATTATTTGTCACACGAAGGTAAGGTGATCATTCCTACGTTTCCGGAATATTACAGTTTAAACAACCTTTAAAATCAATATTTCATTTAGGTTTCTGTGTCCTTGCGTGGTATTCTCAACGCAAAAGCGCGCATAAAAAACACACTTTTAACGCGTATTTACGTACTAAATAAACGCTGACAGAGTGATTCAATTCCGTTCAGAATACCAGCCCTGGTGGATGAAGAATGCTGTTCTGTTTCTGAAATAGAACCAGAACAATGGACGTGTGTTTTCGATTCAATAGCTGCTCTCAGGTAAAAATCATGATTAATGATTCGAGTGAAGATAAGTCTGCCTCGTTTTGTAGTGGTTGGCGCGTTCGCCTACCATTTTAAAACATTGACGTAATGTTGATTTTAAAGATCGGTTTTTTTTATAGAGAAATACAAGTACTAAAGGTTTTTATTATTCACTCAAATGTTTCAATTTTCAGACCATTTCCTGAAAGTCGTATAAATAACTCGTGTTGGAAACATGGAAATCGAGTTGTGGTGGAGTGGGATTTGAATCTGGGACCATTGGTCCGCTAGTCCACAATATTATTACTGAACCAAAACCCGGTTTAAACTGCAAAATTTAAAGGGAGATAATTGTTGAGAGCTTTAAGAACATCTTATTTTTCATAACTATTTGCTTATTTATTTATTAATATGATAATTTATAAAGCGCTGTTTTTGAAAAAATCAAAAAAATACCTCAAGGGTGCTGATTAAAGAAATAATATTTTGAACTTTTATCAATATATTATATGCAGGCCTAAACTACGTCAGACAATAAAAAATCATGTTGATTTATTTTCGTTTTTCAGTTTTTAATGTAGCATTACTTTTTTCTGAAGCATCCACATCTTATGAATTGAGAATAAAATTAACAGTTATTTTTTTTTGTTTCATGGAAAACTGACCATGTTTGAAAAACAATGTAGCGCATTTTAAGTTTTCTCAGCAGAATGGCATGGTTGTATGTTTGATTTGGCCTAATTACTTTCTTTAAGCATAAAGATGCAAAGGATACCAGATTACAGAGAGGTCATTCGAACAGCGTTTCTTATCCGGCCACGAGTATTTTTTTATTGATTAGGGGCACCGCTAAGAAGACTTATGTCCTGTGTAGATATGTGGTAGGCAAGTATATTGCAAATTTCAAACTCTGCTCTTCTACCAACAGGGGTGCAATTTATGAAGGAATGATATTTTAAAAAATATATTTAAATGCTAGTTAATATTATTTTATCATTACTGAAAATCCATTAAAAAGAAAAAAATAGGTAGAAATTATAAGGAATTTTAGAAAATAATCTTATTGGTATCCAAAGCGAATGTTGTTTGTAAACATTCAAAAACAAACTTTTTTTATACAAAAAAAACAACGTCCTTCACTCCTAACTTTTTTTCTAGTCCACAGATTGGAGATATTTCTTCTTCTTCTTATCGTTTCTCTCCCCGATGGAGGTTGGATATCTTCGTAGCAATTCAAGTACTGGGACGAAACCAGTCACGCAAGTTCTTAAGCCAAAAGATGCGCCTTCTATCTGCACTGCGTCTTTTTTCAATCCTTCCCTTAGAATGACTTGTAAAGTGTTATATTTTTTGCTTTTCATCAAGATATTAAAAGCTATAAATATGCCCATGGCAAAGTTCATCGTTTCGCTAAAAACGGCCCTTAAACCA
>NW_028279430.1:425000-427500 GCF_059751315.1 Micrasema longulum | reverse complement strand
GGCCAGTAAACCATTTAGTATCATTAAAGTTGCTCAGGCTAATCTACAAAGATGCGAATCTGCCACCGTATCGTTTCTCAAAGAGGCGGTTGAACAACATTTTGACATCGCTTTAGTACAGGAACCGTATGTTGGAAGCACCGGTAAAATTAACAAATCTACGTATGGAGGAAAGATTTTCCAAAAAAGAGGCTTAAATTTCCCGGTCAAGGCAGCCATAATAATATTTAACCAGGAATTTTCTAAAAACTGCATTTTACTTGATAAATATAGTAATAACGCCAATATCTTCATTGAAGCAACGGTGGAGTCGCAACCACTAATAATCGGCTCTCTTTACTTTTCACCGAGTGAAGACATTGACTCCAGCCTGAGTAAATTCAACGCAGTAACGGAAGACAAAGGCCAATGTAAAATCGTTATCGGTGCCGATGCAAATTCTAAAAGCATTTGGTGGGGGAGCGATAGAACCGACAAAAGAGGCGAGAAAGTCGTTGACTTCATATCGCAAAAACAACTACATATTGTTAATACAGGAAACCTGCCTACTTTTGAAACCATAAGAGGCAGCAAATTATTAAAAAGCGTCATAGACATCACGGTTTGCACCTCCAACATGATCGGCCTAGTCGACAAATGGATGGTTAATAGAGAAATAGCAGCACTGTCAGACCACAATGGAATAACATTCGATTTGTTATTAAAAACTCATTTATTCACTAAAGATAACGCTGATACAACATTTCTGTACAAAACATGCAAAGCAAACTGGGACAAATTCAGCACAACCCTAACAAAGATATTAAAGGAAAAGGGTCTATCCCAAACAGATATCGACTCTAATAACGAACAGAGTGTCCTAAACAGACAAGTCAGCCTTTACACTGACGCAATATCTGAAACTTGTCGATCGTCAATACCCACTATGAAAACAGCGCCTCTCAAAAAATGTCCATGGTGGACAACGGAATTGACTAAAATGAAAAAAGACGTGACTATAGCTAAACGTAAACTTGTGAACTCAGCCGCTAGCCGGAGAGTAAATGTCACATTACCAGCCTATCTGGAGATTAGACAAAAATATAAAAATCTGATTGCGACAACCAAAATCCAGAGCTGGAAAAATTTCTGTTCGGCACAATCGAAAGAAACCACGTGGTCAACAGTGCAAAGAATTCTCAAATCAACGCAATATCGCCCCCCAGAAACTCTAAAGTTCCAAAATAAACAAACAACCTCAGCGGAGGAGTCGGCCACCGAGCTTCTTAGACATTTCTTTCCCGATGACTCATTGTCACAAGAATCAGCCGAGCAACTTTTGATTAGACAAAACAAAGAAGCAGCGCTTCTAAAAAATAATGATGTACTATTTACCGAACTAGAAATAAGAAAAACACTTTTAGAATTAGATTCCGGAAAAGCACCGGGTCGTGATCACTTCACTGCAGACATTTGCCAGATGGCGTTCAAGCTCCATCCAGAAATTCTTGTCAGCATATATAACGCTTGCCTTAGAGTTGGCTGTTTTCCACTACTGTGGAAAATAGCAAGAATAAAAGTTATACCCAAACCGGGCAAAGAAGACTACGGCAATGTCACTTCTTATAGACCCATTGGACTCTTACCAGTCTTGGGTAAAGTCCTAGAAAAACTTTTAATTAATAGAATATCATGGAAATTCAACAAATATAATAAATTGAGTCCTCGCCAATATGGTTTTACTCGACAAAAGAGTACAGAGGACGCCATGCTTGACGCAGTAACTTGCATCAAGACGGCAACAAGGGAAGGTTATCACGTGTGTGTGATATCCCTTGACATCAAGGGAGCGTTCGACAATGCCTGGTGGCCTCACATCCTCCGGCAACTAGCGCGACTTGACTGCCCCTTGAACATATTTAACATGTTCAAGGACTACCTTTCGGATAGGATGGTAGAAATAAAATACGCAGGAGCCAGCTCAAAGAAAGGCTCCAATAAGGGTTGCATACAGGGATCTGCTTGCGGCCCGGTGCTTTGGAATATCGTCCTAGACGAACTTTTACAAAAAGAATATCACTGCAATGTTCATTTACAAGCATTTGCAGATGATGTACTACTGGTCATAAAGCACAAAGACATTAACGTTCTGGAGAGTATAACTAATGAAACGCTCTCCTCGGTCACTGAATGGGGAGACAAAGTCAAATTGATATTTTCAGAGGAAAAAACTAACGCCCTCTTCATAACTAAGCGCAATAAGGCGCAGGCACCTTGCCTTTTCATGAAGGGAAAAAGAATTAACTTCGTAACAGACTGCAAAATCCTTGGAGTGGTACTAGATGAGAATCTTAATTGGAGTAAACACGTAGATTCAGTAACGAAAAAAGCGACAAAAATCGCAAACAAATTAATATTCATGGCCAAGCCAACATGGGGTCTTAATCCTGAAATATTGCGGTCAATTTACATTGGAGTAGTGGAACCGATGATCACCTATGCTGCGGCGGTGTGGTCGGAA